>NW_019943143.1:81444-143481 GCF_002910315.2 Salvelinus sp. IW2-2015
TTTATGACGAAAGCAAACCAAACGATTATGTTAGGTGAGTCCTATTCACAGAATAAAACAGCCATTTTCCAGCCAAAGAGGGAGTCACAAAACAGCAGAAATATAGATAAAATTATCACACTAACCTTTGATGATCTTCATCAGATGACACTCATAGGACTTCATGTTACACAATACATGTATGTTTTGTTCGGTAAAGTTCATATTTATATCCAAAAATCTGAGTTTACATTGGCGCCTTACGTTCAGAAGTCACATAACATCCTTTGATTTTGCAGAGAGCCACATCAATTTACAGGAATACTCATAATAAACATTGATAAAAGATACAACTGTTATGCATGGAATTTTAGATGCACTTTTCCTTAATGCAACCGCTGTGTCAGATTTCAAAAAAGCTTTACGAAAAAAGCAAACCATGCAATAATCTGAGTCGGCGCTCAGAGCCCAGTCAAGACACAAATATAGCCGCCATATTATGCAGTCAACAGATGTCACATTATAAACATTCACTTACCTTTGATTATCTTTATCAGAATGCACTCCCAGGACTCCCAGTTCCACAATAAATGTTTGTTTGTTCGATAATGTCCCTCATTTATGTCCAATTTCCTCGTTGTTCTAGCGTTCAGTACACTTTCCAAACTCACGACGCGCGGGCAGGTCCAGCGGAAAGTACGGACGAAAAGTTAAAAAAGTTATATTACAGTCCATAAAAACATGACAAACGAAGTTTTGAATCAATCTTTAGGATGTTTTTAACATAATTCTTCAATAATGTTCCAACCGGAGTATTCCTGTGTCTTTAGAATTGCGATGGAACAGAGCTCGCTCTCACGCGAACGCGCATGGTCAGAGCATGGTCACCTCATGGCAGACCTGACTAATTCCTCTCTCCTTCGGCCCCACTAAACAGTAGAGGCATCAGACAAGGAACTAACGACTGTTGACATCTAGTGGAAGCCTTAGGAAGTGCAACATTACCAATATCCCACTGTATCTTCAATAGGAGCCGAGTTGAAAATCGACCAACCTCAGATTTTCCACTTCCTGGTTGGATTTTCTTTCAGGTTTTTGCCTGCCTGATGAGTTCTGTTATACTCACAGACATCATTCAAACGATCCAGCCATAAGAAGTTTTAACCTTGTCACATTCTGACCTTAGTTCCTTTTTTATGTCTTTATTTTAGTTTGGTCAGGGCGTGAGTTGGGGTGGGCATTCTATGTTGTTTTTCTATGTTTTGTTCTGTATGGTATATTTCTATGTGTTTGGCCTAGTATGGTTCTCAATCAGAGGCAGATGTTAGTCGTTGTCTCTGATTGGGAGCCATATTTAGGTATCCTGTTTTTCATTGTGTTTTGTGGGTGATTGTTTCCTGTTTCCTGTGTTAGTGTTTGCACCATACGGGACTGTTTTGGTTTTCATTTATTATCTTGTTCTTTTGTATTCATTCTCGATTAAATGATATTATTGATACGTACCACGCTGCATTTTGGTCCTCCTCTCCTTCCACCAACGAAAGCCGTTACAAACCTGCTTCATTATTTATGTATTACCAGTTGATGATGAACAACTCCAATTTCATACATCATTGAATATTTGTCTTGGAATAAGTAAGAATAAAAAGATTAGATTTGATGGAGACATTATACAGTGGGGCAAAAAAGTATTTAGTCAGCCACCAATTGTGCAAGTTCTCCCACTTAAAAAGATGAGAGAGGCCTGTAATTGTCATCATAGGTACACTTCAACTATGACAGACAAAATGAGGGGGAAAAATCCAGAAAATCACATTGTAGGATTTTTAATTTATTTATTTGCAAATTATGGTGGAAAATAAGTATTTGGTCACCTACAAACAAAGCAAGATTTCTGGCTCTTCACAGACCTGTAACTTCTTCTTTAAGAGGCTCCTCTGTCCTCCACTCGTTACCTGTATTAATGGCACCTGTTTGAACTTGTTATCAGTATAAAAGACACCTGTCCACAACCTCAAACAGTCACACTCCAAACTCCACTATGGCCAAGACCAGAGCTGTCAAAAGACACCAGAAACATTGTAGACCTGCACCAGGCTGGGAAGACTGAATCTGCAATAGGTAAGCAGCTTGGTTTGAAGAAATCAACTGTGGGAGCAATTATTAGGAAATGGAAGACTACAAAGCCACTGATAATCTCCCTCGATCTGGGGCTCCACGCAAGATCTCACCCCGTGGCGTCAAAATGATCACAAGAACGGTGAGCAAAACTCCAGAACCACACGGGGGGACCTAGTGAATGACCTGCAGAGAGCTGGGACCAAAGTACAAAGCCTACATCAGTAACACACTACCGCCGCAGGGACTCAAATCCTGCAGTGCGCAGACGTGTCCCCCTGCTTAAGCCAGTACATGTCCAGGCCCGTCTGAAGTTTGCTAGAGAGCATTTGGATGATCCAGAAGAAGATTGGGAGAATGTCATATGGTCAGATGAAACCAAATAGAACTTTTTGGTTAAAACTCAACTCGTCGTGTTTGGAGGACAAAGAATGCTGAGTTGCATCCAAAGAACACCATACCTACTGTGAAGCATGGGGGTGGAAACATCATGCTTTGGGGCTGTTTTTCTGCAAAGGGACCAGGACGACTGTCCATGTAAAGGAAAGAATGAATGGGGCCATGTATCGTGAGATTTTGAGTGAAAACCTCCTTCCATCAGCAAGGGCATTGAAGATGAAACGTGGCTGGGTCTTTCAGCATGACAATGATCCCAAACACACGCCCGGGCAACGAAGGAGTGGCTTCGTAAGAAGCATTTCAAGGTCCTGGAGTGGCCTAGCCAGTCTCCAGATCTCAACCCATAGAAAATCTTTGGAGGGAGTTGAAAGTCCGTGTTGCCCAGAAACAGCCCCAAAACATCACTGTTCTAGAGGAGATCTGCATGGAGGAATGGGCCAAAATACTAGCAACAGTGTGTGAAAACCTTGTGAAGACTTACATAAAACGTTTGACCTCTGTCATTGCCAACAAAGGGTATATAACAAAGTATTGAGATAAACTTTTGTTATTGACCAAAATACTTATTTTCCACCATAATTTGCAAATAAATTCATAAAATCCTACAATGTGATTTTCTGGAATTTTTTTTCTCATTTTGTCTGTCATAGTTGAAGTGTACCTATGATGACAATTACAGGCTCTCTCCATGTTTTTAAGTGGGACACTTGCACAATTGGTGGCTGACTAAATACTTTTTTACCCACTGTACATCTTAGTACTTATCAATTTATGATTTGTATCAATGTGGACGAGACACATGGGTGCAGGGGAACAGAGGAACAGAGGAGGGGAACAGAGTATTTTTGCCGAGCAATGCAACAATGCTGGATCATTCTGGCAATGATTCCTGCACCATCTGCACATGGCCCATTGCTCTGCTGACATATCAGAATAGCATTCCTGACAGACATATGTGTTTTCTTTCATCCTTCTGTAAACAAAGCTAACTGTTACACTGTCATAATATGATTATACACTGCTCAAAAAAATAAAGGGAACACTAAAATAACACATCCTAGATCTGAATGAATGAAATATTCTTATTAAATACTTTTTTCTTTACATAGTTGAATGTGCTGACAAAAAACACACACAAATTATCAATGGAAATCAAATTTTGGATTTGGAGTCACACTCAAATTAAAGTGGAAAACCACACTACAGCCTGATCCAACTTTGATGTAATGTCCTTAAAAAAAGTAAAATGAGGCAGTATGTGTGTGTGCCTCCACGTGCCTGTATGACCTCCCTACAACGCCTGGGCATGCTCCTGATGAGGTGGCGGATGGTCTCCTGAGGGATCTCCTCCCAGACCTGGACTAAAGCATCCGCCAACTCCTGGACAGTCTGTGGTGCAACGTGGCGTTGGTGGATGGAGCGAGACATGATGTCCCAGATGTGCTCAATTGGATTCAGGTCTGGGGAATGGGCGGGCCAGTCCATAGCATCAATTCCTTCCTTTGCAGGAACTGCTGACACACTCCAGCCACATGAGGTCTAGCATTGTCTTGCATTAGGAGGAACCCAGGGCAACCGCACCAGCATATGGTCTCACAAGGGGTCTGAGGATCTCATCTCGGTACCTAATGGCAGTCAGGCTACCTCTGGCGAGCACATGGAGGGCTGTGCGGCCACCAAAGAAATGCACCCCACACACATGACTGACCCACGCCAAACCGGTCATGCTGGAGGATGTTGCAGGCAGCAGAACGTTCTCCACGGCGTCTCCAGACTCTGTCACGTCTGTCACATGTGCTCATGTGCTCAGTGTGAACCTGCTTTCATCTGTGAAGAGCACAGGGCGCCAGTGGCGAATTTGCCAATCTTGGTGTTCTCTGGCAAATGCCAAACGTCCTGCACGGTGTTGGGCTGTAAGCACAACCCCCACCTGTGGACGTCGGGCCCTCATACCACCCTCATGGAGTCTGTTTCTGACCGTTTGAGCAGACACAATGCACATTTGTGGCCTGCTGGAGGTCATTTTGCAAGGCTCTGGCAGTGCTCCACCTGCTCTCCTTGCACAAAGGCGGAGGTAGCGGTCCTGCTGCTGGGTTGTTGCCTCCTACGGCCTCTCCACGTCTCCTGATGTACTGGCTGTCTCCTGGTAGCGCCTCCATGCTCTGGACACTACGCTGACAGACACAGCAAACCTTCTTGCCACAGCTCGCATTGATGTGCCATCCTGGATGAGCTGCACTACCTGAGCCACTTGTGTGGGTTGTAGACTCCGTCTCATGCTACCACTAGAGTGAAAGCACCGCCAGCATTCAAAGTGACCAAACATCAGCCAGGAAGCATAGGAACTGAGAAGTGGTCTGTGGTACCACCTGCAGACCACCTCCTTTATTGGGGGTGTCTTGCTAATTGCCTATAATTTCCACCTTTTGTCTATTCCATTTGCACAACAGCATGTGAAATTTATTGTCAATCAGTGTTGCTTCCTAAGTGGACGAGTTTGATTTCACAGAAGTGTGATTGACTTGGAGTTACATTGTGTTTGTTTAAGTGTTCCCTTTATTTTTTTGAGCAGTGTATATCGACTATGAAACAAATACGACATGGCCTGCTTATGAGTTGCTAGTTATATATATATATATATACAAAAAAAGTATTCAGACGCCTTGACTTTATCCACATTTTGTTACATTACAGCCTTATTCTAAAATGTATTTTTTTTTTAAATTGTCCTCATCAATCTACTAACAATACCCCATAATGACAAAGCAAAAACTGTTTTTTAGAAACTTTTGCAAATTTATACCAAATAAAAAAAGGAAATATTACATTTACATAAGTATTCAGACCCTTTACTCAGTACTTTGTTGAAGCACCTTTAGCAGCGATTACAGCCTCAAGTCTTCTTGGGTATGACGTTACAAGCTTGGCACACCTTTCTTTACCATTCTGGCCATCAGATTTGCCACCAATGCTCCTTATAGGACACATCACTGCACTCTATACTCCTCTGTAAACTAGTCATCTCTGTATACCCTTCGCAAGACCCACTGGTTGATGCTTATTTATAAAACCCTCCTAGGCAGCACTCCCCCCTGTCTGAGATACCTACTGCAGCCCTCATCCTCCACATACAACACCCGTTCTGCCAGTCACATTCTGTTTAAGGTCCCCTAATCACACACATCCCTGGTCGCTCCTCTTTTCAGTTCGCTGCAGCTAGCGACTGGAAGATCTGCAAACACCCTCAAATCTCTTCCTTCAAAGATTCAATCATAGACACTCTTACTGACAGTTGTGGCTGCTCTGCGTGATGTATTGTTGTCTTCTTGCCGTGTGTGCTGTTGTCTGTGCCAAATAATGTTTGTGACATATTTTGAGCTGCTGCCATGTTGTGTTGTCAGGTGGTGCTGCCATGCTATGTTGTTGTCTTAGGTCTCTCTTTATGTAGTGTTGTGTTATCTCTCTTGTCGTGACGTGTGTTTTGTCCTATATTTTTATTTAATAAATTAAAAAATTTCATCCCAGCCCCCCGTCCCTGGAGGAGGCCTTTTGCCTTTTGATAGGCCATCATTGTAAAAAATGATTTGTTTTTCATTTGTTCTTAAGTTCAAATTAAATAAATATTCAACTGTATTTGGGGAGTTTCTCCAATTCTTCTCTGCAGATCCTTTCAAGCTCTGTCAGGTTGGATGGGGAGCATTCCAGCAAAGCAATTTTCAGGTCTCTCCAAAGATGTTCGATCGGGTTCAAGTTCGGGCTCTGGCTGGGCCACTCAAGGACCTCCAGAGACTTGTCTCGAAGCCATTCATTGCCTGCATTGTTTTAGGGTTGTTGTCCTGTTGGAAGGTGAACCTTCGCCCAAGTCTGAGATCCTGAGAGCTCTGGAGCAGGTTTTCATCAAGGATCTCACTTTACTTTGATCCGTTTATCATTCCCTCTATCCTGACTAGTCTCCCAGTCCCTGCCATTGAAAAACATCCCCACAGCATGATGCTGCCACCGCCTTACTTCACGGTAGGGATGGTGCCAGGTTTCCTCCAGATGTGACGCTTGGCATTCAAGCCACATAGTTCAATCTTGGTTTTATCAGACCAGAGAATCTTGTTTCTCATGGTCTCAGAGTCCTTTAACTGGGGAGTAGCTTCCGTCTGGCCACTCTACCATAAAGGCCTGACTGGTTGAGTGCTGCAGAGATGGTTGTCCTTCCGGAAGGTTCTCCCATCTCCACAGAGGAACTCTGGAGCTCTGTCATAGTCACCTCCCTGACCAATGCCCTTTTCCCCCAATTGCTCAGTTTGGCTGGGCGGCCAGCTCTTGGAAGAGTCTCGGTGGTTCCAAACTTCTTCCATTTAAGAATGTTGGAGGCCACTGTGTTCTTGAGGACCTTCAACGCTGCAGAAATGTTTTGGTACCCTTCCCCAGATCTGTGCCTCGACACAATGCTGTCTCAGTGCTCTAAGGACAATTCCTTCGACCCCATGGCTTGGTTTTTGCTCTGACATGCACTGTCAAATGTGGGACCTTATATAGACAGGTGTATGCCTTTCCAAATCATGTCCAATCAATTGAATTTACCACAGGTGGATCAAGTTGTAGGAATTTCTCAAGGATGATCAATGGAAACAGGATGAACCTGAGCTCAATTTTGAGTCTCATAGCAAATTGTCTGAATAATTATGTAAATAAGGTATCTGTTTTTTATTTTGTATACATTTGCATACATTTCTGTTTATACTTCCGTACTATTGTTTGTACAGATGAATGTGGTACCTTCAGGCGTTTGGAAATTGCTCCCAAGGATGAACCAGACTTGTGGAGGTCTACAATTTTTTGAATGATTTCTTTTGATTTTCCCATGATGTCAAGCAAAGAGGCGCTGAGGTTGAAGGTAGGCCTTGAAATACATCCACAGGTACACCTCCAATTGACTCTAATTATGTCAATTAGCCTATTGGAYGCTTCTAAAACCATTACATAATTTTCAGGAATTTTCGAAGCTGTTTAAAGGGACAGTCAACTTAGTGTATGTAAACTTTTGACCCACTGGAATTGTGATACAGTGAAATAATCTGTCTGTAAACATTTGTTGGAAAAATTACTTGTGTCATGCCCAAAGTAGATTTGTTTTTGGCAAGTCCTAACCAACTTGCCAGAACTATAGTTTGGGACAAAAAAGTTGTGGATTGGTTGAAAATGAGTTTTAATGACTCCATCCTGAGTGTATGTAAACTTCCTACTTCAACTGTATACCGCTCAAGTCATTACCACAAGCCCTTTCTCCCCAATTAAGGTGCCACCAACCTCCTGTGGAGTGAACATATATTTAAGAATTAAGCAGAAACAGACTGGCCAGGTAATTACGGCAAATGCCAGATGGGTCATAAATTTAGCTCAGTGGCCAGTCTAAAAAGTTTGCAAGCGTAGAGATAGATATAGGACTCGCGTGGCCAAAAGTCACTAGAGTAGTAACTGGGTGGGACTTCCTATGGGTTAAGGAAGGATCACATCATTCCATACAGGTCACCAGGAGGGATTAGCCAATGCATTAAACGTATGAGCAAACATTCCATAACTGCAGGTGGCAATAAATATCCAAACTTGGCTTCATACCTGTTAAAAAAACTCGTAGAAGTAGAAGAAGGAAATGGACTACTTCAAAATGGAGTATGGCGCTTCCAGTGATCTTATAGACGCCATATAGAGCCCCACAGGGAGGTGTCATACTGTGGTACTCTTTTGGGACAGATACAATGATGTGATGTCCATCTAAGTCTATGTTTGTAACAAACTGATGTGTCTTTAGATGAAGTGCAGTTGAGTGTGGAATTGGGCTGATCTTCCTCATTGTACATGAATCTCTTTTAAAAAATGCATTTGAAGTATTTTAATTTACAATAAATAATGCAATGTTTTATTCAGTGTAGCATGACTAAATTAATAAACAACTGTTTGATCAAGAAATGGATTCATCCCTTTTATTTTACAGGAAATTATTTGTGTATTTTACTTGCTAATTCAAATTTCATCTAAATATCAAAAGGATCTGCTAGAACTGTCACTTCTAGAAGAATACTTTATTGCCCATTTGTTGAAACATAATTTATTACATCCTTTTACTTTGTCCCCAACCCCCCTGAAACACACATACATGTCCATTGACATGCTAGAAGAACATACGGTCAGTGACACAGCAGCATCACTGATTTGACTTTACTAC
This sequence comes from Salvelinus sp. IW2-2015, assembly GCF_002910315.2. Classification (NCBI taxonomy): domain Eukaryota; kingdom Metazoa; phylum Chordata; class Actinopteri; order Salmoniformes; family Salmonidae; genus Salvelinus; species Salvelinus sp. IW2-2015. The sequence goes on from NW_019943143.1 coordinate 90,158, forward strand.
AGTAAAATACATTTAAAGGAAATGCAGAAGAATTCACAGAAATATAATGCAATACCAAGGAGAAACAAGAGATTAGGTTGATGATCAAAACAAATGTATAAGCATTCAGTTCTGGCAGATGATCCTGTCAGACCTGAGATTCAAACCGGCAACCCTGTCCTGCTGCTGTACTTTCTAAAGTCATAATTGGTACCAGTTTACGTTCAGATTTTTGATGAGAAAAATCAAGAGTTCGGAAAGATTCTTCATATAATTTTTGTAATACATGTCCTGATCTTCTTGGTCCTAATACCATATAAGATAGGGTGTACCAGTGGTGGGAAAAGAATGAACTATACTGATATTGATAGATTAACCTCCTTGCTAACTGTGCTGTGCCTGTTGTAAACAACAGGAAAAGGAGGCCTGTAGAGAAGTTGATGAAAGTGATCAAGTGGGGAGCACACGTATTAAAAGCCTTCTTTCGTGACTCCTTTGAGGCTTTAATATTTTGACATATGAGAGCACAACTAACACAAAAAATAAAACCACTAGACTTGATATGGTCCATATACAGTACCATACAGGCTGCTCAGCGCACTTTCAAAACAGGAGTTGAACAACCGCTTAGTCATCACAAAAAAACATAGATTGTTTCCTGCACAAAGGGAGCCTTGAAGTGATAAACATTTGAAAAGAGTTATGGGAATAAAATATACCAAGGCTGACAATATCTTCACTTTAGAAAGGGTCATAATGTTCTGATATCGAAATAGCTTACAAATGGGGACATACCTGTCATAAGCCATGACTGCTAGAATAACATGAGGACATGTTACATGTACATTGCAGAAATGTATATGTAACGGTGGGCCAAGAGACCAGAGGTGGCAGAACACGTTGGGTTGTAGGGTTTTCCCAAAGATCCCTGTTAGCATATGTTTAAGCCCAACCTGAAGGTAGGGAGGGCAGCGCCCCTTGATGCTCTGTAGTTATGCAGTTAACTAGCTAATATGACACAAAACATTCTGTTACAATACAATATAAACTTGATGCTTTACAATAATCATTGGTCTACAGAGAAATTATGGCAAAATTATACATATTTGTACAGTCAATGATAGCAACTATAAGTAACAAAACACAATTCAATATTACAAAAATAATCAGTTTATGTTTTAGGGTAAAGTCCTAGTACCTTGTTACAAGCCTGCCTGATTTTAACCATCCTAACGCCATACATTAAAGGATTGAAAAGTGGTGGACATATCAGAAAATAAACTAATAAAATAGTGCGAAGTATAGGTGGAAGATGAGCAGTTTCATATCTGCCTTGTAGAATCACAAATAAACAGCCAAAGGAGAAGTTCAGCAAAGAGGCTATYTGTGGTGTACAGGTGTTAAATGCTTTCTGTTTCATCTCTTTAGAAGACTTTAAACATATTTGTAGAATTCTTACATATGAGTATATGGTAGGAAATATAGTACAGGAAAAAGATATCACAGTGACAACAAAACCCCATATGTTATTCAGCATAGTATTTGAACAGGCAAGCTTGACTACTGAGTAGTTGTCACAATACACTCTGTCTAGAACGTTACCACAAAACTGCAGTCGCAAACTCAGGGAGATAATGATGGCGTTGATGAAAAAAGAATACACCCAGGGCAGTAGGATTAAGCCACAAATTATTTTAGGTGTCATAATATTGTTATACTGTAGAGGATAACAAATAGAGATGTACCTGTCATAGGACATAACTGCTAAATTACAAAATTCTGTTATAGCATATGTGTACAACACATAAATCTGGAGATAACAATAAAGAAGGGAAATATCATGTGTGTCAGAGAGTAAGTAAAACATGAGAGCAGGAAACAAACCAGTGCTCCCATACAACTGATTAACAAACAAAGCACATAGAAACAGATACATGGGTTCATGAAGGCTTCTTTCAATGCAGATAACTCCAATAAGCAAAGCATTGGCAAGAATAATGACAAAATATATTACAGTTACTAGAGCAAAGTAGAAATACTTCAATTGTCCGATATCACCGTATGCAGCAAGCCTAAAGATCTCGTAGTGAGTAGAGTTTTCCATGGTCCTGGGAGTTGGTAAAGATGTGCTGTCAATGTTTGAAGAAGAGGAGCAAATCCTCCTACTGTAGCTTAAATATATATTAAAATCATGAAATCATAAACATCAAACAACCTAAATTGATAATTCCTTGATTTGTTAATTCAGAGACACATTTGCTCACATCTATACTCACCAATACAGACAGCTTTAGATTCTTCTGATAAAATAATTAATTGCCTAAATCAAACAATATTATACTTTGTATCCGGCACTCATGTCACAATGAAATGGAAAATAATGAATTGATTACCTGTAAAGTGTGCTAAATCCAACATTTTGACAGACCATTTCTAATCCATGATGAACTGCTTAAACTCCTCAAACGATTCCTATGCTTATATATATTTTAAAAAACACCTGCCATGGTGTGATATGCAAGTGTACACCAATACCTGGGGAAAATTAGATATTCTCAGAGGCAAGGAAACCGTCCAGAGAAAAACAGACACCATTTTGTAACACAGGCCCTCTAGGGAGGAGGTGCAAAGACTTTCTTAAATTCTATACAAACTACAGTAACTCATAGAGAAAAGTAGATTACACAGGGTATGTACAACTGATGTGAAATGACTAGCTTGTTGGCAGTGCGATCTATTGTTCAATCGGTGATGTCACTCTTTCTGAGACCTAGAAGTAGTTGTTTCCCTTGCTCTACAAGGGCTGTGGCTTTTGTGGACTGACAGGTAACGATGCTTCGTGGGTGACGGTTCTTGATGTGGTCAGAGGGTCCCTGGTTTTAGCCCAGGTTGGTGCAAGGCAGGGGATGGAAGCAATACTGTTACAGTACACATGGTAAGAGTGTCACATTCTGACCACAGTTCTTTTGTGTTTTCTTTGTTTTAGTGTTGGTCAGGACGTGAGCTGAGTGGGCATTCTATGTTGTGTGTCTAGTTTTCACGTTTCTATSTTTGGCCTGATATGGTTCTCAATCAGAGGCAGGTGTTAGTCATTGTCTCTGATTGGGAACCATATTTAGGTAGCCTGTTTTGTGTTGGGGTTTGTGGGTGGTTGTCTTCTGTCTTTGTGTTCRATGRACCAYATAGGACTGTTTCGGTTTTGCCACATTTGTTATTTTCTATTTTGTAGTGTTCACGGTTTTGTCGTTATTAAACATGATGAACACTAACTACGCTGCGTCTTGGTCCGATCCCTGCTACACCTCCTTTTCAGACGAAGAGGAGGAAATCTGCCGTTACAGAACCACCCACCAAAACCGGACCAAGCAGCGTGGTAAGGGACAGCAGCAGCAGCGGCCAAGTACACAGGACTCCTGGACATGGGAGGAAATTCTGGACAGTAAGGGACCCTGGGTTCAAGCTGGAGAATATCGCCGCCCTCGTGAAGAGCTGGAGGCAGCTAAAGCCGAGAGGCGGTGGTATGAGGAGGCAGCATGGAAGCGTGGCTGGAAGCCAGAGAGGCAGCCCCAAAAATGTCTTGGGGGGGGCACACGGGGAGTGTGGCGAAGTCAGGTAGGAGACCTGCGCCAACTTCCCGTGCTTACCGTGGAGAGCGAGAGTACGGGCAGACACCGTGTTATGCGGAAGAGCGCACGGTGTCTCCTGTACGTGTGCATAGCCCGGTGCGGTACATCCCAGCTCCTCGTATCGGCCGGGCTAGAGTGGGGATCGAGCCAGGTGCCATGAAGCCGGCTCAACGCATCTGGTCTCCTGTGCGTCTCCTTGGGCCGGTGTACATGGCACCAGCCTTACGCATGGTGTCCCCCGTTCGCCAGCACAGCCCAGTGCGGGTTATTCCACCTCGCCGCACTGGCCGGGCTAAGGGGAGTATTCAGCCAGGTAAGGTTGGGCAGGCTCGGTGCTCAAGAGCTCCAGTACGCCTTCACGGTCCGGTATATCCGGTGCCACCTCCTCGCACCAGCCCAGTATCACCAGTGCCAACACCACGCACCAGGCTTCCTGTGCGTCTCCAGAGCCCTGTTCCTACTCCACGCACTTGCCCTGTGGTGCGTGTCTCCAGCCCGGTACCACCAGTTCCGGCACCACGCACCAAGCCTCCTGTGCATCTCCAGAGCCCTGTACGCCCTGTTGCTGCTCCCCGCACTAGCCTTGAGGTGCGTGTTCTTAGCCCGGTACCACCAATTCCGGCACCACGCACCAGGCCTACTGTGCGCCTCAGCAGGTCAGAGTCTGCCGTCTGCCCAGCGCCGGCCTGCGCTTGCCCGTTATGCCCAGCGCCGGCTCGCTGCCCGTCTGCCAGCGCCATCTGAGCTGCCCGTTGCCCAGCGCCATCTGAGCTGCCAGTCTGCCAGCGCCATCTGAGCCGCCCGTCTGTCCAGCGCATCTGAGCCGCCCGCCAGTCAGGAGCCGCCAGAGCCGCCGCCAGTCAGGAGCTGCCAGAGCCGCCCGCCAGCAGGCGCTGCCAGAGCCGCCGCCAGTCAGGCGCTGCCCTGCAGCCATGGCTGTCCTCCAGTCATGAGCTGCCCTTCAGTCATGAGCTGCCCTTCAGTCATGAGCTGCCCTCCAGTCTGACTGCCCTCCAGTCATGAGCTGCCCTTCAGTCATGAGCTGTCCTCAGCCATGAGCTACCCCTCAGTCCTGAGCTACCTCTCAGTCATGAGCTACCTCTCAGTCATGAGCTACCTCTCAGTCATGAGCTACCTCTCAGTCATGAGCTACCCTCAGTCATGAGCTACCCTCAGTCTGAGCTGCCCCTCAGTCCTGAGCTGCCCTCAGTCGGAGCTGCCCCTCAGTCCGGAGCTGCTTCTTCAGTCCAGAGGCGTCTTTCAGTCCAGAAGTGTCCCTCAGTCCTGTGGGCCCATTTAGTAGGGTTCCCAGGCCAGGGTCGGCGGCGAGGGTCGCCGCTCAAAGGAGGACACTAAAGCGGACAAAGACTATGGTGGAGTGGGGTCCACGTCCTGTGCCAGAGCCGCCACGCGGACAGATGCCCACCCAGACCCTCCCCTATAGGTTCAGGTTTGGGCCGGGGTCCGCACCTTGGGGGGGGGGGGGTACTGTCACGTTCTGACCATAGTTATTTTGTGTTTTTCTTTGTTTTAGTGTTGGTCAGGACGTGAGCTGAGTGGCATTCTATGTTGTGTGTCTAGTTTTCACGTTTCTATCTTTGGCCTGATATGGTTTCAATCAGAGGCAGGTGTTAGTCATTGTCTCTGATTGGGAACCATATTTAGGTAGCCTGTTTGTGTTGGGGTTTGTGGGTGGTTGTCTTCTGTCTTTGTGTTCTATGTACCAGATAGGACTGTTTGGTTTTGCCACATTTGTTATTTTCTATTTTGTAGTGTCACGGTTTTGTCGTTATTAAACATGATGAACACTAACTACGCTGCTCTTGGTCCGATCCCTGCTACACCTCCTTTTCAGACGAAGAGGAGGAAATCTGCCGTTACAAAGAGGGACATTCTTAAATAAAGAAAGTAATTTAGTAGCCTTTGTTAGTTGCCTATGATGCTGTTAAAACAATGTATGATCGTGGACTACAGGAAATGGAGGGCCGAACACTCCCCATTCTCATAGATGTGGCTTAAAGGTGGAGCAGGTTGAGAGCTTCAAGTTCCTTGGTGTCCACATCAGAAACAAACAAACATGGTCCAAAACACACCAAGACAGTCGTGAAGAGGGCACGACAATGCCTATTCCCCCTCAGGAGACTGAAAAGATTTGGCATGGGTCCTCAGATCCTCAAAAGGATCTACAGCTGCACCATCGAGAGCATCCTGACCGGTTGCATCACCGCCATCACGGCCATTACATCACTGGGGCCAAGCTTCCTGTTATCCAGGACCTCTAAACCACGCGATGTCAGAGGAAGTTCTAAAAATTGCCAAGACTCCAGCTACCTTAGTCATAGACTGTTCTCTCTGCTACCGCACGACAAGCGATACCGGAGCGCGCAAGTCTAGGTCCAAAATAATTATAACTGCTACTACCCCCAAGCCATAAGACTCCTGAACAAACTTGTTATGGCTGCAGGGGGCGTATTGAAAAACTGGAAAATATGTGCAAATTTTCAAACGGCCTCTTAATCAATTTTGCTCTTACAATATGCATATTATTATTACTATTGGATAGAAAACAGTCTCTAGTTTCTAAAACGTTTTAATTATTTCTCTAAGTGGAACAGAACTATTTTTACAGCCCATTTCCTATCCGGAAGTGAGATTTCCAAAATCGATGTCGCTCTTCAAGACCTTGTCTATAAAAGGGCATGTCACTTAGGACTGTAGAAACACGTCATACGCTTCCTCTGGGTGTCATGCGGAAGTGAGAGCATGACTTGATTATCTCGTCCTGGGATTGAACAACCTCTTGAGTGAGGTGTGCGCACTTTTTTTTTTTCTGGGCGAAGTAGGACCTGGACTCGGCTCCTGGAAAACACTCGTTAAAGGTGAATATGATCTCTGGCTTCGATTTTATTTGATACATGTCACAATATCATCCTAAAGTATGTTATTTCAATATAGTTTAATTAATATATTGAAATGTATTCTGGACTTTAGACGTGATGCGACGCAAGAATTTTTTCAAGATGGAGAGGTTACGTCGCACTGCCAGTGTGCTTGCTAATTCAAGAGGGAAATTGTTCGTTCTGGATCGAAATAAGACGTTTCTGAACAAAGGACCCCTTGGAGAACATTCTGATGGAAGATCAACAAAGATAAGGACCCAATTTGGGATGCTTTTTCATATATCTGTCGAACTGTGCTATGCTACGTTTGACTAGAATCAATGGCTGTGTGCTAGCTATTGTAGTAAGCTAATAAACGATATATTGTGTTTTCGCTGTAAAACACTTCAAAAATCTGAAATATTGGCTCTATTCACAAGATCTTTCTCTTTCATTAGCTATCCACCATATATTTTTCTGAAATGTTTTATGATGTGTAATTAGTAGTTGACGTTGGTGTCTGTATTTTCTCTGGCTACTCCCGTGCGATTCTTGACTGTAGCTATGATGGTAGAGTAATGTAAAACTGATTTATAGCTAAATATGCACATTTTTTGAACAAAACATAGATTTATTGTGTAACATGTTATAGGCCTGTCATCTGAGGTAGTTTTTTCTAGGTTATTTAGGTTGGTTTTAGGTTAGTTAGTTGGTTGTGCATGCTACTTGCATCCTACTTGTGCTGTGAAAAATGTCTGTCCTCTTTTTTATTTGGTGGTGAGCTAACATAAATATATGTGGTGTTTTCTCTGTAAAACATTTAAAAATCGGACATGTTGGCTGGTTAGAAATGTTATATTTTCAAATGCTGTATTGGACTTGTTAATGTGTGAAAGTTAAATATTAAAAAAAAATAGATTTTGAATTTCGCGCCCTGCACTTGAGCTGGATGTTGTCATAGGTGTACCGGTGTCGGGCTGCAGCCATAACAGGTTTTAAACAAATGGCTACCTGGACTATTTGTATAGAACCCCCCCCCCCTTTATGCTGCTGCTATTCGCTGTTTATTATCCATGCATAGTCACTTTACCCTACCTACATGTACAAACTACCAGTACTCCGGCACATTGACTTGATACCGGTGGCCTCATTATTGTTATTTTACTGTTGCTCTTTTATTTTTTACTTTAGTTAATTTAGTAAATATTTTTAACTCTTATTTTTCTTAAAACTGCATTATTGGTTTAGGGCTTGTAAGCAAGAATTTCACGGTAAGGTCTTCATCTGTTTTATTCGGCGCATGTGACAAATACAATTGTATTTTATTTGATGTGTTGGGACCCTCTAGCCCATGGGTGTCAAATCTGGCCCGCGGGCAAATTTGCCCGCGGGGTAATTATATTTGGCCCGCGAGACAATACCAAATTACTACTAGCGCATTCACGCTAATACTACGAATCCACTAATGCTCTGCTGTTGTTTTCGCGCCGCCAATCAGGAAGGACCAGAAACGCCCTTCTCTAGTCATAGCAACATAGACGCTACAACTGTCAGCGCGCTATCCTCTTCCAAAAATGGCGAAAAGAAAGGCAGAAAACAGGAGCTTTCTGGACAAGTGGGAGGCGAATGTCTGTTTACATATGTAAAAGACAACCTGTTTGTCTTGTTTGTGGAGTCAAACGTGGCTTGAGTAGAGTAGAGGAGATGAAAAATAAGTTTGGTTTCAAAACAGAAATGTTCAAAAAAAGCACATCACAAAGTGAGGCTGCTGTAAGGCTAGTTATATAGTGGCAGCAGAGATCGCAAAATCAGCCCGTCCTTTAAGAGGAGAGAGTTCGTGAAAAGATTAGGATCATTGTGCAATAATTAACGTTTCTTGTGTGCATTTTTCTTGCTACAAGGCATGGGCTTGAATGGTTGATTGATTTATTATCATTTTAATTTGTAAAATTATTAGGCCAGTGGAAAAAGCTCAAAAAAAGTTTATTTTGGTATTTAAATCAGAAGGCTGCAAATAGAAAAGAGGCATACGATTTTTATTTAAATTGTATTTATTTTAATAATTAATGCCATTGATGTGTTTTTTCATTTTGAAATTCGATTTTGCATGTCTCCACTATTAAATTATATTGTATGGTAATAAGCAATGCTTATTCCATATTCATTGTTAAAGCAAAACTTGTTTGGGTGCCATATTAAAAGGTTAATTTGTTCAATGTTGCCCGCGACTTTGTTCAGGGTTTACATTTTTGGGCCCACTGGATTTGAGTTTGACACCCCTGCTAGCCTGTAGAAGAAGTATGTGACATCACCAACGGGCTGTGTAGGCAATGCTATCAGCTCTCACATTAACCTTCCAGGAGTTGGTGTGCTATGTACTGTGTATAATAAAGAAATAATTCAGTCAAACCAGTCCAAAGCCTCTGACAAAGGGAAGGTTGCCCGGACGCAGATCTACTCCTGGACCAAAACACACTTTCAATGGAGATTCTCCATTGAGGATTTTTTATTCTATTTATTCTATGACCAGTCTTAATCTGAGTCCTGTAATTCAGCCCTTAGTCTTGTTCCCGACCACTGTAGGGAGGTATCTGGGTACTGTTGAGGGGCTACCTTGCTAGCTATAGTCTGAATGAGGGTGCAACACAACAGTCTGAGGAGAGGTCATCATTGGTAGCCTGGCCCCAGATCTATTTGTGCTATCATTCTAGCTCCTTGTCATGTTTGGCATGACAAGGGGTGGACTAATAGCACAAACATACTGGTACCCAGAATATAATAATAAAGAAATAATACACAGTTAGGGCACTGTCGTTTTTCCTGACCATTTGATCTAACCAGGGAAAACATAGAATAACTCAGCAGCCTGAGTCCTAGCTATAGTCTAAAACCTAGGCCCAGAGCTTTTCCTGCTCAGGTAAAAGTGAGGATCCTTATTGTCACTCTGGGCTTCTTTAGACCTACAGTACACTTTCAGGGCCTATCCACCCAGAGGGGATGACAGAAGGTGTGAGTCTCAAATTGCACGTTATTGCCTTTATAGTGCACTGCTTTTGATGAGAAGCTTCTGGCTAATATAGGGAATAGGGAATATATATAGGGAAAAGGGTACCATTTAGGATGCAATCAAGACCAGCCTCTCCCYGAGCACCTCAGGTCTCAACAGGTTAATAGCTGCATTAATTGGTTCCTAGGGAACAAGGCAATATAGTGGACTAATGGCCTGGCACCTAATGACTCAATAAACATGTTTATTATGCTTTCCCCATGGAAAAGTATGAATGGAGTACATGAACAACGTGTCTTATACATAAACTCAGCAAAAAAAAGACCCTCTTTCAAAGATAATTCGTAAAAATCCACAGATCTTCATTGTAAAGGGTTTAAACACTGTTTCCCATACTTGTTCAATGAACCATAAACAATTAATGAACATGTACCTGTGGAATGGTCGTTAAGACACTAACAGCTTACAGACGGTAGGCAATTAAGGTCACAGTTATGAAAACTTAGGACACTAAAGAGGCTTTTCTACTGACTCTGAAAAACACCAAAAGAAAGATGCCCAGGGTCCCTGCTTATCTGCGTGAACATGCCTTAGGCATGCTGCAAGGAGGCATGAGGACTGCAGATGTGGCCAGGGCAATAAATTGCAATGTCCGTACTGTGAGACGCCTAAGACAGCGCTACAGGGAGACAGCTGATCGTCCTTGCAGTGGTAAACCATGTGTAACAACGCCTGCACAGGATCGGTACATCCGAACATCACACCTGCGGGACAGGTACAGGATGGCAACAACAACTGCCCGAGCTACATCAGGAACGCACAATCCCTCCATCAGTGCTCAGACTGTAAGGCAGGTCCTCACCAAACATCACCGACAACAATGTCACCTATGGGCACAAACTCACCGTCGTTGGACCAGACAGGACTGGCAAAAAGTGGTCTTTACTGACGAGTTGCGGTTTTGTCTCACCAGGGGTGATGGTCAGATTCGCGTTTATCGTTGAAGGAATGAGCGTTACAACGAGTTCTGTACTCTGGAGCGGGATCAATTTGGGGGTGGAGGGTCCGTCATGGTCTGGGCGGTGTGTCACAGCATCATCAGACTGAGCTTGTTGTCATTGCAGGCAATCTCAACGCTGTGCGTTACAGGAAGACATCTCCCTCCTCATGTGGTACCTTCCTGCAGGCTCATCCTGACATGACCCTCCAGCATGACAATGCCACCAGCCATACTGCTCGTTCTGTGCGTGATTTCCTGCAAGACAGGAATGTCAGTGTTCTGCCATGGCAAGCGAAGAGCCCGGATCTCAATCCCATTGAGCACGCCTGGGACCTGTTGGATCGGAGGGTGAGGGCTAGGGCCATTCCCCCAGAAATGTCTGGGAACTTGCAGGTGCCTTGGTGGAAGTGTGGAGAACATCTCACAGCAAGAACTGGCAAATCCATGAGGAGGAGATGCACTGCAGTACTTAATGTACTTACTGACTGTTACTTTTATTTTGATCCCCCCCACCCCCCTTTGTTCAGGGACACATTATTCAATTTCTGTTGGTCACATGTCTGTGGAACTTGTTCAGTTTTTGTCTCCGTTGTTGAATCTTGTTATGTTCCTACAAATATTTACACATGTTAAGTTTGCTGAAATAAACACAGTTGACAGTGAGAGGACGTTTCTTTTTTTGCTGAGTTTACATCATCATGACCTTTACTGGATTATTTTATTCTGGGTCAAACATATCTCACAGTGATCCCAGAAAAAAAAGGTATCTAGTCCTCTGATTTCTCAATTGAAAACAATATATATACAGTGTATTTCTTATTATCAAGGAATTACCTGGACATTTTTAGGAAATAATAAACTATCCAAATTTGAAAAACAGGTTTTCAGAGGAAAACCAAAGCTAGAGGCCATCTGTCAGATAGCTGGCACAGAGGAATTATGTTACATTGAACAGTTGGCCCTGAGAAAACAATACATGCATTTAGTTGGATTTCATGGTATAGTATTTCTCTAGATTTCTCCCTCAAATTGTCACACAATCACCAAGCTTGGATATAACTTACATTGCCCATTACTGATGGATGTAATAATAGTAGTGTCAGGTAGCCTAGCGGTTGGAGTTTTGGACCAGTAATTGAAAGGTCGCTGGTACGAATATTTGCGATGACAAGGTGAAGGTATATAACCCTAATTTGCTCCAGGGGTGCCGTACTGCTTTGGCTGACCCAGTAAAACAACACATTTCACTGCATCTATCCGGTGTATGTGACAATAAAACATCTTATTTCTTTATGGTGGGCTTAGGGGTGGGCTTACCTTTTTACACATTTAAATCCATTTATCACTGTTGTCAATTGATCCTGAGAGTCTTGCATATCTTATGTAAGAAATTCAAAGTCATGAACTTCTGTTTTTTTAAATATGTTTTTATTTAAATAATAATTGTATTGCATTATACAGGACTCATCTCAAAGTGTATAAAATAAAATATAAACTTGATAATGTACATTGTACATTGATAATGTATTTTTTAAGACAAACTAGAAGAAGAATATTTTATTTTCTGCACTGAGATTGTTGTATAATGAGTCATATACTGTGTGTGTGTGTGTGTGTGTGTGTGTGTGTGTATATATATATATATATATAGAATCATGACATCAAAATGTAGGATGAAAGGAAGGCCAGCCGATAGAGATGAGTCTTAAGGCCTGCTTTCAAGGCCCCAACAGTCTGAGCAGCCCTGAGATTGTCAGGAAGGGAGTTCCAAAGGCGGGTGCTTGGTAGTTAAAGGCATGTCCCCTATTGTGCGGAGCCAGGTGCTAGGGGCGAGGAGCAGGTTTGGCGTGGCTTGAACGTAGAGTGAGTGGAGGTTCATAGGGGGAAAGTAAGTTTGACAGGTCAGTGGGTCCAATGCCATTTAGGGCTTTGTAGACGAGGAGGATAAGTCAATTTTGTGAACGATAGGTATCCAATGGAGACCAGCAAGAGAATTACAGCAAGTAAATGGCAATATTTCACAAATCAGCAAATGTTTTACATGTCTGATTTTCACCATCCTCACCCCATTCATTATTGCAACTAGCCTATAAATAACAAAAACACACACGTCACAAAAATCTAACAATCAGGACAGAAAAGGTCACACTAATGTTTAGCTTATGTTTTAGGGTACATACCTACAGGTAGTATGTTTTTACAAGCCTGTCTGATTTTAGCCATCCTAACTCCATACACAAGAGGATTAAAAAGTGGCTGGCACATCAGAAAGTACACTGATAAAATAGTGTGAAGTACAGTTGGAACATTTCTCATAGGCCTATCAAATCTACTCTGGAGCAGATTTAAGAAACAGCCGAAAGAGAAGTTGAGCAGTGAGGCCAGGTGAGGAGTACAGGTGCTGAAAGCTTTCTGTCTGGTCTCAATGGAAGATTTCAAACAAATAGTCAGAATCTTAATATAAGAAAACAAAATAGTAATTAAAGGGACAACAACAGACAAAACAAGACTGTAGAGTCCATAGATGTTATTAACTGTTGTGTCTGAAGTTGAACAAGCAAGTTTCACTACCAGGTAGTTGTCACAGTACACTTTGTCTATAACGTTCCCACACAATTTCAAACGAATAGTTAAAAAAAGTGTTATGATGCTTTTTGCAAAAGGGTACAACCATATTACACAAATTAAAAAACCCACCCTGTTGGGTGTCATGACGACATTATACTGTAGTGGATAACATATAGCAAGGTACCTGTCATAGGACATGGCTGATAAATTGCAGAATTCCATAGATCCATATGTGTACATGCAAAAGATCTGTAGGTAACAGTACACAGTGGAAACTGAATGGGCATCTGAAACCAAATGAGTCATAAGAGCAGGAAACAACGCAGTGCTCCCATACAACTCATTCACAAACAAACTGCACAGAAACAGATACATGGGTTCATGAAGGCTTCTCTCCATACATATAACCACAATAAGCACTGTGTTCGTAAAAACTATGGAGACGTATAACACAGTTATTATAATGAAATAGAAGTACTTTAAGTGTCCARTGTCACTATATCCAGCTAGTATAAATGACGTGAATTGTGTTGAGTTCTCCATTTTCCTAATAGTACTTATAGAAATATTTGTAGATATATTTGGTTCACAAGACAAGGGTAACAGTGTCTATCACGTGAAACTATCAATCTCTTATTGACATCTCATAACTGCCACATTCTTAGAATTGCTAAAGATTTTTACGATTCTGCGTTATTGCCACAGAACCTGTTACGTGGCTGTCATGGACATTGAGTAGAACATACAGCAAACTTAATTCATCCCGAGTCACTAACATTATATATTATACAAATACAATTGACAAACCTTCTTAGCTTACCGGTCTTTGCTCTACTGTTACACTTACAAACACTCCAATCATAGTGTGTAAATCAAACAGGATGCTAGTCGTGCAGAGCTGTGGTGTGGTAACACTCCTCATCATAAGTCACATACAACTCCCAACCAGAGACCAGGGTTCAATCCCTGTGTCCAACTTTCTCACTGCTTCTCCCACTTGACTGTCTCCCCCTCTGATTGTATTACTGTATAAAGAAACACCAATAAAAATATGTACATATACACATACATATATATATATTAATAACAGGATGTAAGTCTAGATCACCTGGTATCTTTTTCCAGATTGCATTGGTGTAGACAGGCCTTCTGTATGGTCTGTGTCTGTGGGCTATTCCACACTAAACTACTGTCATATCACTGACCTTTTATACCCTTTAAAGGAAGAAAAAAAACAATATACAGCAGTGTGTTTTCTTGAACTCCAATGACACCAATAATTAAATTGTCATGGTGTGACTCTCAGKCTCCAGTGGGTGGTTAGGCTAGTGCAGTGTTGGCTTGGCCAATAAGCGGCATAAGCAGTCACTTAGTTTTTCTGTGTGTGTGTATTTGTGTGTGTGTGTGTGTGTTGTGTGTGTAAAGGAGTTGGAGGAGTCCAGGTCTGCCTTTCTGCAATTAGTACTTTCCTGAGCACAGATTCTTCTACAGTCTATCTCTCTCTCTCTCCCTCTGTCTCTCTGTCTCTCTGTCTCTGTCTCTGTGAACACATTAACCATGTAAGTCATGAACAAAAATATGATTAAACAAATATATCATGGCTTCTTGCATCATTAAACAATTAATTGATATTTAGAATACACTGCACATGCACAATTACAAAGCAGATGCATAAGACGTAGATATCGTTCCAACAATGTCTTAATTTACTTTCACCTGACAAGGTGCTCTCCAAGGCTCGGAACACATTCCTAGCCAGTGTGTTGAAGTCAGTGATCAAMCAGCTCCTGGATGACCTTTCAGAGGACAAGGTGCTGAACGATGAAGAGACAGAATCAGTGATGGAGGAGAACAGCACTAGGGCAGAGCAGGTACGATGCCTCATCGATATGGTGCGGAAGAAAGGGAGCAAAGCCAGTGAGAAGATGATTGCCAGAATTCAGGAGAGAGATCCTGGACTTTATGACAAAATGAGTCTGCCCCCCAGGCAGCCTGCCCAGATGAGTGAGTGAAACTGATACACCATTCAGAAAACGTCTTTCACGGTCCCAAACTTCTCTTCGATTTGATAAGCGTTAGTAAGGACTTGTATCATGCTGTATTTTCCCTGCAGCACCATCATCAACCCAGTTATCACAGCAGGAGGAGCGGCCAGGGTCCTCTGTCCTCACCCCCAGCGACTTTAAAATCCTTCAAATCTGTCAGCTTAAGCTAAAGATATGAGGTTTTTTGCATGGGCTGCGTCTCAATCTTCTCACTAAAATAATACAAACTATTTTGACCACTCTATGGAAAGGGGAGACTCTCACAATGGTGTTCTTTGTTTTTCTCTACAACACCCACAAGTGTCATGGGACTGAACTCGGTAACACTGATGTACCAACGTCTGTCTGTAGTGTCTGAACCGTTTGAGCCACACACTAATATGACCCCAGTATGGAAAGGGGAGACTATCGTGAACACGATGGTGTTCTTTGTGTTGCTTTATGACACAAGTATCACAGAACTCGTCTGAAGGTAACCCATACAAACTAATGGAAGTATTGAGGTAGTTTTGTGCCAACAAAAATAAGGGGTTAAATATATGTCCAAAAAYACACAAATATTTCCTGAGCTTTCTTATATCTCCCAGATATAGGACAGACACTTCAAAACCTTATTCCTTGTGATTTATTTTTTGACTGTCTTTTTTTGCCATTCATGCATGTGTTATTCAATACGTTTCTATGGCTATAGCCTAGTAGTAAAGGCAACATTCTATATTTTATCAAATTATTATATATATATATTTTATACCTAATGGGCTCCTAAAAATCTAAATCAAATAGCTAAATGATCCATGGTATGACTATCATAAAACATGTCCATATGTTAGCTTAGTACCCCCCACCCCGTCTTAGAGGTTAAGGTGGACATTCTTCATAGGAAGTGTCGCGAGGTTCAAGCTTATAAACCCCTGGGGGTACCTGTGTCACAGTTCATTTGAGTTACTCTAAAAGCAATATAAAACAATAAAATCCTCATCTAGCAGTGAGTATAGTCCTACAGCGTAAACAAATCATCATCGTCGTATTTCCTTGTAATTTCACTAACCGCAATAACTAAGTAACAATGTATACCTACACTGTTATTATACAGTGGTTTTAGCACCACTTGTGAAGTGGGACCAGTTTGCCCACATATTTTGATGAGTTGAATTGTTGCTATTACTGTTTGCACCTGTCATTGCTTTGCTCTATAAGATTTACCCTCCAATTGATATGTCTTGTCGGAAGCACTGGCCCTGCTCATAAACAGTGTGGAGTTTGATTATAAGGAACATGCTGAGACGAGGAGAAAATGGCTTCTAGAAGAATGTCTACATGTTTCAGTAGTCTATGGTTTGTCTCCTCTGTYGCTGACTCTGTGTGCTCTTGCAGGAGATGAACGAGGCTGTAAAAGGTTTTTCATAAACGTGAGGAGCACTCCTTGTCTGACAGCGTCTTTGTGTGATGATGTCTCACTGGGAGCTGGGTGCCATCATGGGTGTCCAGTACAAGAAAGGGGACCAGAAACCGAGGTCTTCCCCAGACAGATTTCGACCAAAGACAGAACCACTGTAACAAAGTACTACTACCTCTTGCCAGGCCTCTCAGTAGTTGTGATGGTTGATTAATTGTACAGTATTCACAATGGAGGAATGAAGGAGGAACAATGTTTTAGAAATGTTTTTGTATGAAACCATACATGATAAAGTGTTTGGTATATTCTCCTGGTAAAACCATCACCAGTATGTTCACATTTTGCACTTATAATGAACCTTTTAACATATTATTTTAACATCAGCAAATTACGTGTCAAGAGTAGGTTTTGCTACTCCTGTTGTAACATTTGGAAAATAAGCAAGATAAGTCAGGGTGACACAAATGAGAGAACCTCACTGACCATTTTAGTCTCCCTAACAGAGCTGGTTTAACTTGTTTTCAAGTTATCTAAACAGGTGAGTGACTATAACACAGGAGGCAGCTCTGCAGAGTGGTCACCAGCTGGCACAGCCACAAAGTCATAAAATCTGATGTTAAACCTAATCTTAAACACACTGAAAACCCGAATACCTAACCCCAACCTTAAATGAAGACCCAAAAACAAATGTTTGTTTGAAGAATCTCAAATATATTTTGATTTGTTTAACACTTTTTTGGTTACTACATGATTCCATATGTGTTATTTCCTAGTTTTTTTTACAATGTAGAAAATAGTAAAAATAAAGAAAAACCTTGGAATGAGTAATGTCCAAACTTTTGACTGGTACTGTGTATACAGTTTCTCAGAAGTCTTCAGTATTTTCACTCTATGTCTAAACTCTGTTGACAGCAACAGTTCTGTAGCATTGTGGCGGAATAGATTTACTTTTTTTCCTGCACAGTTATTGAGTGTTAGCACATGAACGTTTATACTTTAAAGGGATATGCAGTAGGTTGATAAAGATATCACCAAAGTACATCTAATCACCTGAACATCTAATCAAATGGCTACCCAGGCTATTTGCATTGCCCTCCCTCACTTATTTTAAACACTGCTACTCTTTGTTGTTATCATCTATGCATAGTCACTTTAATAACTCTACTTACATGTACATATTACCTCAATTACCTCGACTAACCGGTGTCCCCACATATTGATTATGCACTGGTAACCCCCTGTACAGTTGAAGTCGGAAGTTTACATACACTTAGGTTGGAGTCATTAAAACTCGTTTTTCAACCACTGCACAAATGTCTTGTTAACAAACCATAGTTTTGGCAAGTCGGTTAGGACATCTACTTTGTGAATGACACAAGTCATTTTTCAAACAATTGTTTATAGACAGATTATTTCACTTATAATTCACTGTATCACAATTCCAGGGGGTCAGAAGTTTACAAGCCGAAGAARACCATCCCAACCATGAAGCACAGGGGGTGCTTTGCTGCAGGAGAGACTGGTGCATTTCACAAAATAGATGGCATCATGAGGAYGAAAATTATGTGGATATATTGAAGCAACTGTCACGACTTCCGCCGAAGTCGGTGCCTCTCCTTGTTCGGGCGGCGTTCAGCGGTCGACGTCACCGGTCTTCTAGCCATCGCCGACCCACCTTTCATTTTCCATTTGTTTTGTCTTGTTTTCCCACACACCTGGATTACATTTCCCTCATTACTTGTCGTGTATTTAACCCTCTGTTCCCCCCATGTCTGTGTGTGAAATTGTTTATTGTCAAGGTTGGCACACTTCCGGCTGGTTTGCGCCGGGTTTTGTTTTATACCCATGCTTTGTGGCAGCCGTTACTTTGTACTTGGGTTTTTTTGTACTTTGTGCTGCCTCACTTGTTCGTTGGGCATTTGTTTTGTGACGCGGTTGCGTTCTGTGCAAATGGTTGCCTAAGTAAAGTGCTTTGTCCACTCATCTCTGCTCTCCTGCGCCTGACTTCCATGCACCAGCTACACTCACCCCTTGATAGCAACATCTCTAGACATCAGTCAGGAAGTTAAAGCTTGGTCGCAAATGGGTCTCCCAAATGGACAATGACCCCAAGCATAGTTCCAAAGTTGTGGCAAAATGCCTTAAGGACACCAAAGTCAAGGTATTGGAGTGGCCATCACTCAATCCTATAGAAGATTTGTGGGRAGAACTGAAAAAGCGTGTGCAAGCTAGGAGGCCTACAAACCTGACTCAGTTACACCAGCTCTGTCAGGAGGAATGGGCCAAAATTCACCCAACTTATTGTGGGAAGCTTGTGGACGGCTACCCAAAACGTTTGACCCAAGTTAAACAAATTAAAAGCAATGCTACCAAATACTAATTGAGTGTATGTAAATTTCTAACCCACTGGGAATGTGATGAAAGAAATAAAAGCTGAAATAAATCATTCTCTCTACTATTACTCTGGCATTTCACATTCTTAAAATAAAGTGGTGATCCTAACTGACCTAAGACAGTGAATATTTACTTAAATGTCAGGAATTGTGAAAAACTGAGTTTAAATGTATTTGGCTAAGGTGTATGTAAACTTCCGACTTAAACTGTACCCATTTTCGTCTCTCTTTCTTAGTCCAGCTTTTCCATGAGGTGATTTACTCTTCTGTTCCCAGCTGGGGTGGATGGTGAACTCAGTCAATCTTGAAAAAGCAAACAGTGTGTTCCGCATGATCACATCATGAATGACTGCTTCTGTCTGAGTAGGATAAGTCTTGTCGGTAGGTGTTTGGTTTCCAACGAGAATATAGATCATTACGTTCAACTGGTTTGGCCGCACCACAAAGCCACCTGTTCAAGCCAGTCTGTCAGCAAGCTCTGTAATTATAGGGTTACTCACAGGGGGCGGGCCGATAATCAGGACAGGAAGTCACGGGACCACCCAGTTGACTCTGACAATTCAGTACATTTCTGGCTATTGAGATAAATCGGAAATTTCCTCGTGTCCACAGTATCTTCCTACTATACAGAAAACAGTTCAACAGTCCTTAGGATGAAATATGTAGCCTGTACAGTAGGTTCTAAAAATGCCTTCCGTAAAAGCATACATAACATGTTACAGTGAGGGAAAAAAGTATTTGATCCCCTGCTGATTTTGTACGTTTGCCCACTGACAAAGAAATTATCAGTCTATAATTTTAATGGTAGGTTTATTTGAACAGTGAGAGAGCAGAAATATTCAACAAAAAAATCCAGAAAAACGCATGTCAAAAATGTATGAATTGATTTGCATTTTAATGAGGGAAATAAATTTGACCCTCCTCTGCACAAAACATGACTTACTACTTGGTGGCAAACACCCTTGTTGGCAATCACAGAGGTCAGACGTTTCCTGTAGTTGGCCACCAGGTTGCACACATCTCAGGAGGGATTTTGTCCCACTCTCTTTGCAGATCTTCTTCAAGTCATTAAGGTTTCGAGGCTGCGTTTCGCAACTCGAACCTTCCAGCTCCCTCCACAGTTTTCTATGGGATTAAGGTCTGGAGACTGGCTAAGCCACTCCAGACCTTAATGGCTTCTTCTTGAGCACACTCCCTTTTTTGCCTTGGCCGTGTGTTTTGGGTCATTGTCATGCTGGAATACCCATCCACGACCCATTTTCAATACCCTGGTCTGAAGGGAAGGAGCGGTTTTCACCCAAGATTGACGGTACATGCCCCGTCCATCGTCCCTTGATACGGTGAAGTTTGTCCTTCCCTTTAGCAGAAACAACACCCCCAAAGCATATGTTTCCACCTCCATGTTTGACGTGGGATGGTTTCTCTGGGTCATAGGCAGCATTCCTCCTCCTCCAAACACGGCAAGATTGGGATGAAGCGCAAAAACTCCATTTTGGTCTCAATCTGACCACAACACGTTCACCCAGTTGTCTCTGAATCATTCAGATGTTCATTGGCAAACTTCAGACGGGCATGTTATATGTGCTTCTTGGAGCAGGGACCTTGCGGGGCACTGCGGATTCATCTTACGCAGCATAGTGTATTACCAATTGTTTCTTCGTTATGACTATGGTCCCAGCTCCTTGAGATCACATTGACAAGATCTCCTGTGTAGTTCTGGGCTGATTCCTCACCGTTCTCATGATCATTGCAACTCACGAGGTGAGATCTTGCATGGAAGCCCCAGGCTGAGGAAGATTGACGGTCTTTTGTGTTTCTTCATTGCGATAATCACAGAAACTGTTGTCACCTTCTCACCAAGCTGTTGGCGATGGTTTGTAGCCCATTCAGCCTTGTGTAGTGCTACAATCTTGTTCCCTGACACATCCTTGGAGAGCTCTTTGGTCTATGCCCATGTGGAGAGTTGAATCTTATTGATCTGAATTGTTTCGTGGACCAGTATCTTTATATACAGGTAAGAAAACGGAGATTAGGAGCACTCCCTTTAAGAGTGTGCTCCGTATCTACCGTTCGTTACCTGTATGAAAGACACCCTGGGAGCAGAATTTTTTGAGGAGAAGGGGTCAAAACTTATTCCCTCATTAAAATGCAAATCAATTTTAATAACATTTTTGACATGCATTTTCTGGATATTTTTGTTGTTATTTCTGTCTCTCACTGTTCAAATAAACCTACCATTAAAAGATTAAGACTGATAATTTCTTTGTCAGTGGGAAACGTACAAAATCAGCAGGGGATCAAATACTTTTTCCCTCACTGTACATCAAATACACAATATTCACCTATTTTAATGAAATAGAAAAATCTGAAGAAATATCACATTATTCTTCAAGTTATGATCCTCAGTTTGATACATTACTAAGAAGTGTTTAACTTCTTACTGCTGAGATCGGCTGAGATCCCGTAACGGATCGACTTGACAACAGCCAGTGAAATGCAGGGCGCCAAATTCAAAACAACAGAAATCTCATATTAAAATTCCTCAAACATACAAGAATTTTACACCATTTAAAGAATAAACGTGTTGTTAATCCCACCACAGTGTCCGATTTCAAAGAGGCTTTACGACAAAGCACACCAAACGATTATGTTAGGTCAGTACCTAGTCACAGAAAAACATAGCCATTTTTCCAGCAAGATAGGAGTCACAAAAGCAGAAATAGAGATAAAATGAATCACTAACCTTTGATGATCTTCATCAGATGACACTCACTAGGACTTCATGTTACACAATACATGTATGTTTTGTTCGATAAAGTTCATATTTATATCCAAAAATGTTAGTTTACATTGGCGCGTTATGTTCAGTAATGTTTTGCCTCCAAACAATCTGGTGATTTTGCAGAGAGCAACATCAATTTACAGAAATACTCAAATACACATTGATAAAAGATACAAGTGTTATACATGGAACTTTAGATAAACTTCTCCTTAATGCAACCGCTGTGTCAGATTTAAAAAAACTTTACGGAAGAAAACACCATGCAATAATCTGAGTACGGCGCTCAACACAAAATCAAGCTATACAGGTACCCACCATGTTGTGGAGTCACAGAAGTCAGAAATAGCATTATAAATATCACTTACCTTTGATGATCTTCATCAGATGCGGCACAATCACTAGAGACTTCATGTTACACAATACATGTATGTTTGTTCGAGATAAAAGTTCATTATGATATCCAAAAAATTTAGTTTATTCTACATTGGCGCCTTATGTTCAGTAAGTTTTGCCTCCAAACATCTGGTGATTTTGCAAAGAGACAACATCAATTTTCAGAAATATCATAATACACATTGAATAAAAGATACAAGTGTTATACATGGAACTTTAATAAGAAACTTCTCCTTAATGCAACCGCTGTGTCAGATTTCAAAAAAAACTTTACGGAAAAAGCACACTATCAATATATCTGAGTACGGCGCTTCAGACACAAAATCGAAGCTATAACGTACCTCACCATGTTGTGGAGTCAACAGAAGTCAAGATATGCATTTATAATATTCAACTTACCTTTGCATGATCTTCATCAGAGAAGGCACTCCCAAGAAATCCAGTTCAACATGATAATACTGATTTGTTTTGTTCGATAAAGTCCATCATTTATGTCCAAATACCTCCTTTTTGTTTACGCGTTTAGCACACAAATCCAAACTCAGGAGGCACGGGCAAGTCCAGGCGAAAGTTCAGACGAAAAGTCATATTACAGGTCGTAGAAACATGTCAAACGAAGTATTGAATCAATCTTTAGGATGTTGTTATCATAAATCTTCAATAATGTTTCAACCGGAGAATTCCTTTGTCTGTAGAAATGCAATGGAACGCAGCTAACTCTCACGGGAGCGCGCGAGACTGAGCTCGTGGCACTCTGCCAGACCTATGACTCAAACAGCTCTCATTCCCCCCTCCTTCACAGTAGAAGCATCAAACAAGGTTCTAAAGACTGTTGACATCTAGTGGAAGCCTTAGGAAGTGCAATATAACCCCATAGACACTGTATATTCGATAGGCAATGACTTGAAAAACTACAAACCTCAGATTTCCCACTTCCTGGTTGGATTTTTTCTCTGGTTTTTGCCTGCCATATGAGTTCTGTTTTACTCACAGACATCATTCAAACAGTTTTAGAAACTTCAGAGTGTTTTCTATCCAAATCTACTGATTATATGCATATCTTAGCTTCTGGGCCTGAGTAGCAGGCAGTTTACTCTGGGCACCTTATTCATCGAAGCTACTCAATACTGCCCCCAGCCATAAGAAGTTAAATGTCAGTGGCGCAATTGGCACCACTTCTCCCTCTTTCCACAAAGAATATCATAGCCTGCCTCTCCTCCCTTTTCTAAGAATCCACATCTGMGGCACCCCCAGAAATTTGTGTGAATCATGAGGATGGTCTGGTGATCTGAAGAAAGTGGCTGTTCTTTGTCTCCTGACCTCCTTCAGGGGACACCCAGTGTAGTAAAAAGGGGAGGAACAGGTGAGTGATAGGGGTGTCTGGAAAGCCACTTAGTGACAGGAATGGCTGACCCCCCTTCACACCATTTATGGGTGAACTGTGTATCTCTGCCTGGAGGGTGTGTGACCTCACTCGTTACAACAGTCCCCCTCGTTACAACAGTCCCCCTTGTGGTTTCAGCTTGGATGGGTTTCCCAAGCTATGAACCTAAATGTAGGAGTAGCCACGACGTGTCCAATGGTGGGTGTGTTTCCCAACCACGTTGTTCTTTCAGCCATCTTGGTTGACCTAGGCAGTAAATTGGTGACAAATTTAATGGCACGTGACATTCAGGCAATACACCATTACATTTCCTTCCCTATGAGTGGACGTCGTAGCACTTCATTTGTGGTTGTATGGAAGACTGTACATGGCAGTTTGGTCCCAAAGAAATCTAAAGATGACAAAAATAGGTAACTAAAAACATTCATTCTGGTTACCACACCTTAACAATCTAAGCAGATATTTTTATGATGTCCATACAATGGGCTAAATGACTATTAGGAGACTTGTGTAATTTGTCATACCTAGGGTGATTCTACTTCAATGGTTTGTTGCTTTACTCTTTACATTGGCAAGAAAAAGTACATCGATTTCTGCATGAATTGGTCATAAAATTTGATCTGATCTTCACCTAAGTCACAACAATAGACAAACAGTGTGCTGAAACTAATAACACACTAATTATTGTATTTTTCTTGTCTACATTGAATACATAATTTAAACATTCACATTGTAGGTTGTAAAAAGTATGTGAACCCCTAGGCTAATGACTTCTCCAAAAGCTAATTGCAATCATTAGTAAGCTAACCTGGAGTCCAATCAATGAAACGGGATTGGAGATGTTGGTTTGTGCTGCCCTGTAACATAAAAAACCCTCACAAAATGTGAGTTTGCTACTCACAAGAAGCATTGCCTGATGTGAACCATGCCTTGAACAAAAGAGAACTCAGGCCTAAGAATAGTTGACTCACAAAAAGCTAGAAAGGGTTACAAAAGTGGCTCTAGAAGCCTTGATCAGTCCACGATAAGACAAATTGTCTATAAATGGAGAAAGTACAGCACTGTTGCTACAGTACTCTCCCTACGAGTGGCTGTCCTGCAAAGATGACTGCAAGAGCACAGTGCAGAATGCGGTTAAGAAGAATCCTAGGGTGTCAGCTAAAGACTTACATAAATCTCTGGAACATGCTAACATCTCTGTTGACGAGTCTACGATACGTAAAACACTAAACAAGAATGGTGTTCATGGAAGGACACCACGGAAGAAGCCACAGCTGTCTAAAAAAACATTGCTACACGTCTGAAGTTCACAAAAGAGCAGCTGGATGTTTCACAGCGATACTGGCAAAATATTCTGTGGACAGATGAAACTAAGTTGAGTTGTTTGGAAGGAACACACAACACTATCTGTGAAGAGAAAAAAAGGCACAGCACAACAACATCAAAACCTCATCCCAACTGTAAAGTATTGTGGTCGGGAGCATCATGGTTTGGGGCCTCAGGGCCTGGACAGCTTGCTACGATCGATGAAAAATGAATTCCCAAGTTTATCAAAACATTTTGCAGGAGAATGTAAGGCTATCTGTCCGCCAATTGAAGATCAACAGAAGTTGGGTGATGCAACAGGACAACGACCCAAAACACAGAAGTAAATCAACAACAGAATAAAATATGCCTTCTGGTGTGGCCTAGTCAGAGTCCTGACCTCAACCCAATTGAGATGCTGTGGCATGACCTCAAGAGAGCAGTTCACACCAGACATCCCAAGAATAATGCTGAACTGAAACAGTTTTGTAAAGAGGAAAGGTCCAAAATTCCTCCTAACCGTTGTGCAGGTCTGATCTGCAACTACAGTAAACGTTTGGTTGAGGTTATTGCTGCCAAAGAAGGGTCAACCAGTTATTAAAGCCAAAGGTTCACATAACTTTTTACACCCTGCACTGTGAATGTTTACACAGTGTGTTCAATAAAGACATGAAAACGTATTTGTGTGTTATTAGTTTAAGCAGACTGTTTGTCTATTGTTGTGACTTAGATGAAGATCAGATAACATTTTATGACCAATCTATGCGGAAATCCAGGTAATTCCAAAGGGTTCACATACTTTTTCTTGCCACTGTATATCCAAATGTAATTCTAGAATACTGCTGTAGATTACTGAACATTTTCAAGATAAAGCTAATTTTCTCACACAATACGAACAAACAGCTAAAAAACAAAGACCAAATGACAATTACAAGTTATCTTACTTTTAAAGAGCACAACATCTTCTTTAATATGACACCACATTCATGTCAATTGGAATAACACTAAGTTTGTCTTGCATTGTGTAGACACTCATTATCAAAAAACTAATAACACAAAAAACCCTAGAGTATTTGAATTGTAGTACATTTGACTAAATGACTCACTCAAAATGTATCCAGTTTAATACATTATACTTATATATATTATTTATACATATTTAAAAAATCATCCAAAATGTGACCAGATGACAATATTCAGAAAGTATTTCAAATCACACACAAAGTAGGTTATTTAATTGATAACGATTCTTATTTACATAACAATGTAAAAATGCAAACGACTATTCTGATACTATTTCAAAATGTAGATAACCTCACTGATGCCATGTGGAGATGCCATGTGGAGCTGCAGTTTTCTACCATTTCATTTGGATTTAATGTGCATGTTGCTACTTTGTTTGTTTACCTTTATTTCATTAATATCAGTGGTGTCATTAGGCCTGAGTTTCCAGGTCTTCAGCCCCGAATGTTTCATCCTTTGTTTCATCTGACCAGAGGACATTTCTCCAAAAAGTACGATCTTTGTCCCCATGTGCCGTTGTAAACCGTAGTCTGGTCTTTTTATGGCGGTTTTGGAGCAGTGGCTTCTTCCTTGCTGAGTGGCCGTTCAGGTTACGTCGATATAGGACTTGTTTTACTGTGGATATATATATATATTTGTACCTGTTTCCTCCAGCATCTTCACAAGATCCTTTGCTGTTGTTTTGGGATTGATTTGCACTTTTCGCAAAGTACATTCATCTCTGCGAGACAGAACGTGTCTCCTTCCTGAGCGGTATGATGGCTGCGTGGTCCTATGGTGTTTATACTTGCGTACTATTGTTTGTACAGATGAATGTGGTACCTTCAGGCGTTCGGAAATTGCTCCCAAGGATGAACCAGACTTGTGGAGGTCTACAATTTTTTGATGAGGTCTTGAATTATTTATTTAGATTTTTCCATGATATCAAGCAAAGAGGCACTGAGTTTGAAGGTAGGCCTTGAAAAACATCCACAGGTACACCTATCAGAAGCTTCTAAAGCATGACAAAATTTTCTGGAATTTTCCAAGCTGTTTATGGTCAGGGACGGTAGCGTCCCACCTGGCCAACATCCGTTGAAATTGCAGATCGCAAAATACAAACTACAGTATTATAAATATTTTACTTTCATAAAATCACAAGTGTAATACATTAAAATTAAGCTTAACTTCTTGTTAATCCAGCCGCTGTGTCAGATTTCAAAAAGGCTTTACGGCGAAAGCAAACCATGTGATTATCTGAGGACAGCGTCCTGCATACAAACACATGAAAATCATATTTCAACCAGGCAGGTGCGACACGAAAGTCAGAAATAGCGATATAAAAAATGCCTTACCTTTGATGATCTTCTTCTGTTGGCACTCAAAGTTCCCAGTTACATCACAAATGGTCCTTTTGTTCGATAATGTCCTTCTTTATAACCATAAAAACTCAGTTTAGCTGGCGGGTTTAGCTGGTGCGCTTCAGTCAATAATCCACCCAGTTTCCCTCCATCAAAATGCATACAAAATGAATCCCAAACAAGTCAAACAATGTTTATAATCAAACCTTAGGTACCCTAATACGTAAATAAACGATCAAATTTAAGACGGAGAATCGTTATTGTCTTTACCGGAGAAAAATACCAAAGAACGCGCTTGGAAACACTAAAGCCAAAATGGGAGCCACCTAGAAAAACTACKATTTCTGGCTCATTTGTCCAAAAACCAGCCTGAAACTCTTTCTAAAGACTGTTGACATCTAGTGGAAACCCTAGGAACTGTAATCTGGGAGGACTTTACCTTATAATAAAAGTGATAGCCATTGAACATAGGGGTAGGCTGATTTTTTTGGGGGGGAGATGGTTTGTCCCCGGGGTTTTGCCTGCCATATCAGTTCTGTTATACGCACAGACATAATTTTAACAGTTTTAGAAACCGTAGAGTGTTTTCTATCCAAATCTACAAATCATATGCATATCCTAGCTTCTGGGCCTGAGTAACAGGCAGTTTACTTTGGGCACGCTTTTCATCCGGACGTCAAAATACTGCCCCCTACCCAAGAGAGGTTAAGGGCACAGTCAACTTAATGTATCTAAACTTCTGATCCACTGGAATTGTGATAGAGTGAATTAGAAGTGAAATAATCTGTCTGTAAACAATTGTTGGAAAAATGACTTGTGTCATGCACAAAGTAGATGTCCTAACCGTCTTGCCAAAACTATAGTTTGTTAACAAGAAATTTGTGGAGTGGTTGAAAAACGAGTTTTAATGGCTCCAACCTAAGTGTACGTAAACTTCCGACTTCAACTGTAGCTAGGTGGGACAACCACATATCACAGTCATAGTAAGTACATTTTCATCAATAAAATAGCTATCAGCAAAGTCAGAGCTAGTAAGGGGGAAAAAAGTCAAGTTTGAATGTTAGTCTACAAAAGTTGTTTTATTTTATTTATTTGGGGGGGTGGTGCTGTGGGATTATTTAAGATACTCTTTGAAGAGGTAGTGTTTCAGATGTTTTGGGGAAAATTGGCAGCAACTCTGCTGTCCTAGCTTGAGGGGGAAGCTGATTCCACTATTGGGGTGCCAGGAAAGAGAAGAGCTTGGACAGGGTTGAGCGGGAGCTGCAAAGAGGGCCAAGAGACCAGAGGTGGCAGAACGGAGTGCAAAGTCAGTGACCCACGATGGTCAACGAGTTGACGTGATCCCCTCGAATGTGCCCGATGTCATTACTCAACAAAATGCTTGTCACTCAGGGTATGATATTTGTGCATTTAACTTTCTCACTTATCATTATTCACAATTCATTCAGGATTATCTGTAATCATGGTAGTATCCACATTAATGTAGAAGTGTTTATGTGACCCTATTTACCATTAATTTCTATTGGGCACAAATATATCTGAAACACAAACAGAAAATGCATCCAACAAGTTTGTAGTAACAAGCTTGATGAAATCATTGCATGCTAGGAATATGAGACCAAATACAACATTTTTGTCTACTTTAATACACATAAGTGAATTTGTCCCAATATTTTTGGTCCTATAAAATCGGGGGACTATGTACAAAAAGTGCTGTAATTTCTAAACGGTTCACTTCCCTCAAATGGAAGCTGACAGTACGCACTTTAACATCATAGTCATTGTATCATTTCAAATCCAAAGTGCTGGAGTACAGAGCCAAAACAACAACAAAACAAATATTTTCTCCCATTACTTTTGGAGATCACTGTATAACCGTATATCAGGCTCTATATTCATAATGTTGCAAAACTGTGTGACATAACCATCAACAATTTCAATTTTTTCAAATTCATCCTTTATAGAGCAGCAAAAACGGTTATAGATTATTTGTGACCCATTTATGTAGTCCTTATAAAGCCTATGTGAATGCTTTATGAAGCCTTCGCAAGATGCACTTCAAATAAACTTTAAGATCAACTGCACCTAAAAAACTACTTCTCATTTAGAAAACAGACTCTGGCATCGATACGAGTCAGAAACATTTATTTTACTGTCAAAATTAACGGCAAAGTGTAAATAGGATAATTTGGTCATAAAGTCAGTCTTGTCCAAAACTGTGTTTAGTGAGACCTGTGGTCGTGACTGCATCACAGCGTAAACTAAGGTTAGGTTTGTTTCAATCCTGCCCACCTGCCCACAGCTGGCAGCACACATCATCAATTCAGAGTGCAGCTGCACGCGACCTGATCATAATGCCTGTGGTAAATTTGGGTTGACGTTGGATATCCCTATGGGGCTAGTTAGGGACCATCAGTAAATTACACAATGTACATGGGACAATATGTTAAAATTCCATTAGTTCCAAATTTCAATGACTTAAAAACCTCAAATCAACAATAAATCATAGAAATCCATATGCAAATATTGAAAGCATTTAATGAGAAAACTAAAAGGTTTGCAACATGAAAATATTCATCTGATTTGCATTTTGTCATTTATTGACGGTCACTAATTAGCAATGGAGACAGGCTATCCAAAGACAAAGTCAGGTCGCACACCAGCCGGCTGAAGCTAATTGGCGAAATAATTTGGCTAACTCTTCCCACCTGCGAACACAACCACAACCCCGAAAACAACTCACATTTGAATTCAGCCATGGCGGCCAGTATTTTGTAAAGAAGCAAATCTAAAATGAGGCAAAATCAGGAAGTGCAGTCCCCCTTTAAAACTAACTGATGACATGTTGTACCTCTATCTTGCTACCTTTCGGATGAACCAAGGAGGAAGACAGGTGAGAACAGTAGGCCAGTGGAGCACTTAGAACAGCAGCAGCCAGGAGCAAATGGTAGGGAAGAGGATGATTTAGGTGACCCAGACACAGGCCCCAAAAAAGTAAAGCTACCCCAGTATCTCCCGGACAGTTTTGGATTGCAAAACTAAAGAGACACATCAGACAAGACACAGAGACAGCAACAGAAGAGTAGGATATGATTGAGAGAGACACCTGACAAGACACAGAGACAGCCACAGAAAAACAGAACAGGCAATAACAGAAGAGGATAGACAAAGGAGACAGTAACAAACAGGAACCTGAGACATAAGACAAGACACTAACCAGGTTTCCATCTAACCTTTTTATGAGAGTGAAGTGCCTGTCAGATAAATAACGTCATGAAAATAAAATATATATTTGTGTTGGTAAAATTAACTATGCACAGAAATATTGATATCATAACCATCATATCGAAGTAAACTTGGAGTCACGTGATTACATGTGTGGTCCTCCCACTACGACTCGGGAAAGCATACAGTTTATTAGGCTACAGATGAAATGAATGATGATGAACTTCACAGGGTGGTGAAAGTGGAAGGTTATGAGCTTGATGCTCCTTTCCAATAAATAGAGGGTCTTATTCTGGAAGAGGGTAGATGAGAGAGAACAGAGGTGGGTTGAGCACATAGTAGTGTCACGACTTATTTAACCCTCTGTTCCCCATGTTTGTTTGTGAGTGATTGTTCTTTGTATGTCGGTCCGTTATTGTGGGCTCGTAATATTTGCCTTGTATTTTTTGTATTTTGAGTAAAGTACGTTGATTACTCATCTCTGCTGTCCTGTGCCTGACTCTCTACACCAGCTACACACAGGACCCTATTACAAGTAGACTATTACTTCAAGCTGCTCTTGAAATAGACAGTGAAAAAGTTAAACATGGTTTACAAAGAATTTACAGATGAGGTGAAAAAGCCTGAAATTACTATTAAAACAATTCTTTACTTTAGCAATTTTTACAACCAGCACAGTACGAGAGAGGGTAGACAAGGGACAGCAACATAGAATATTGAGGGCAGACAAGAGAGACAGCAACAGTTGACACAGAGAAAGTGATGGAGAGAGGAAAAGGATGGGTGAGCACACAGTAGGCTATCACTTAAAGCTGCTCTATGGATTCTAATTACTGCACTGTGTGAGTGAGTGAGTGAGTGAGTGAGTGAGTGAGTGAGTGAGTGAGTGAGTGAGTGAGTGAGTGAGTGAGTGAGTGAGTGAGTGAGTGAGTGAGTGNGTGAGTGAGTGAGTGAGTGAGTGAGTGAGTGAGTGAGTGAGTGAGTGAGTGAGTGAGTGAGTGAGTGAGTGAGTGAGTGAGTGAGTGAGTGAGTGTACTGTGGGATTCTTTAATCAATTTGGCTCATTGGAAAGGTCAGAGTCTGTTTGAAGTTGTTTTTGGCAATACACTGTAGATGTATGTTTTCCAGAGTAGAGAGTGTTCCAGAGTAGAGAGACCCGCAGTAGCAACTGTAATTGAGTACTGGCAGTGTTTGTAATTGAGTACCTGCAGCTGTTGCAGGTGGGAAGGTGCAAGTTACCTGAAAAATATCTAATCTCTCAATGTTCTAATCTCTCAATGTTAATATCAAAGTGCACCAAATTCATGCATTTGACTGTTGAGATTCCTTATTTATTGGCGGGGGAAAATTCCCCTGAACCTCCCTACTGGCTTTAGAATGAGCCCACAACGTCTTTCAAATCCTAGAACCGCCCCTGATTAATATCACTTGTAATGTGTAATTGCTCCGGGGTTGCCATGGCAGACCCTGTCCTTGACACTCTCACTATATTATTATTATTCATTAAACCATATGTGTATTACATTTTTTTTTTTACAAATACCCACCTGGAATCGTGAGTAATAAATATAATTTGAATGCATCAGGGACCTCTCCTCTCATCAATGGAAATGCGTATGCAACCAACCCGTATTGTTGTGGCTATAGAAGTGGCTTTTAGAATCTAGGAACCTTAGCAACTAAACTGTCTGTATTTTCTATTCTCTTAGCAGATCAAGACCGGAGAGTGAAAATAATTTTACATAATCTTGACCATATCAGTATTTTCTCTCTCAGGTCACAGGTCAACATAATATGTTCAACAATGTGTTTGGAGTACCTTTCTGGTGCAGCAAACTTCTTGTTAGGCCCAGTTTGATATGGTTGCATCATTCATATCAGACCAGTCTGAAGGGAAACCATTAAGCCTAATAACATTTTGTACCTCCCTGGGACTAACCCTTCAATTGGTCTAACGAGAGACAGCAATCATGGGCTACCTCTGTTTTTGTTTCAGCTTCCCTGGTCTCACAGGTTGCTAAATAGTTGTCAAGGGAATTGAAAGATACAGTGGACTAATGACCTGTTTTGTGAAGACTGATGGCCAAATACAGTAAACGTGTTTTCTTGCTCAATTGACCAGCTTCTACATACCCTAACAAAATCAAATCAAAGTTTATTTGTCATGTGCTCCGAATACAACAGCTGTAGACCTTACAGTGAAATGATTACTTACAGGCTCTAACCAACAGTGCAATTTTTAAGAAAAAAATTGATATTAGGTGAACAATAGATAAGTAAAGAAATAAAAAACAACAGTAAAAAGAGTGAAAAATAACAGTAGCGAGGCTATATACAGTAGCGAGGCTATAACAGTAGCGAGGCTATATACAGGCACTGGTTAGTCGGGCTAATTGAGGTAGGATGTACATGTAGGTATGGTTAAAGTGACTATGCATATATGATAAACAGAGTGTAGCAGCAGCGTAAAAGGGGGGAGAGCACAATGCAAATAGTCCGGGTAGCCATTTGATTACCTGTTCAGGAGTCTTTTGCCTTTTGGTGAAAGCTGTTGAGGTCTTTTGGTCCTAGACTTGGCACTCTGGTACCACTTGCCATGCGGAAGTAGAGAGAACAGTCTATGACTGGGGTGGCTGGGGTATTTGACCATTTTTAAGGCCTTCCTCTGACACCGCCTGGTGTAGAGGTCCTGTATGGCAGGCAGCTTAGCCCCAGTGATGTACTGGGCCGTACGCACTACCCTCTGTAGTGCCTTGCGGTCAGAGGCCGAGCAGTTGCCGTACCAGGCAGTGATGCAACCAGTCAGGATGCTCTCGATGTTGCAGGTGTAGAGCCTTTTGAGGATCTGAGGACCCATGCCAAATCCTTTTAGTTTCCTGAGGGGGAATAGGCTTTGTTGTGCCCTCTTCACAACTGTCTTGGTGCGTTTGGACCATTCTAGTTTGTTGGTGATGTGGACACCAAGGAACTTGAAGCTCTCAACCAACTCCACTACAGCCACGCCGATGAGAATGGGGGCGTGCTCGGTCCTCCTTTTCCTGTAGTCCACAATCATCTCCTTTGTCTTGGTTACGTTGAGGGAGAGGTTGTTATTCTGGCACCACCCGGCCAGGTCTCTGACCTCCTCCCTATAGGCTGTCTAGTCGTTGTCGGTGATCAGGCCTACCACTGTTGTGTCGTCTGCAAACTTAATGATGGTGTTGGAGTCGTGCCTGGCCACGCAGTCGTGGGTGAACAGGGAGTACAGGAGGGGACTGAGCACACACCCCTGAGGGGCTCCAGTGTTGAGGATCAGCGTGGAAGATGTATTGCTACCTACCCTCACCACCTGGGGGCGGCCCGTCAGGAAGTCCAGGATCCAGTTGCAGAGGGAGGTGTTTAGTCCCAGGATCCTTAGCTTAGTGATGAGCTTTGAGGGTACTATGGTGTTGAACGCTGAGCTGTAGTCAATGAATAGCATTCTCACGTAGGTGTTCCTTTTGTCCAGGTGGGAAAGGGCTGTGTGGAGTGCAATAGAGATTGCATCATCTGTGGATCTGTTTGGGCGGTATGCAAATTGGAGTATTGAATATTAACAATCTACCATTTCCAATGAACAGAGCTAATTTCACTTCACCTACATCTTTCTCTGCGACATTAGTTAGTCTAATAGGGTGTAAGTGAAGCCTTATGGTCTCATCAAACACCATCACCACTTTCCACTCCAACACATCCTTAGTCTTGCTTCCTACCTTGGCCCTTGTTATGCTTTCTTTAATTGACGCTCCACTGGTTTTGTATCATGATCTCTCTCCTTCCTATGTCTTTTCACTACCGACCATTCCGGTTCTTGACACTCATCGTCCCGCTCCATACCGTCAGAACTGACACCCATATTGTTCGCATTCCAGCACAGCTGTTGCTTCACCAACTTTTTCTCAATTTCTTCTATTTCGCCCGCACTACTTGCCGCCATTTCCGACCTCCAACCCTCTCTCTTTCCATTCACTTGTGTGACAGCGTGTCCACTCCCGAATGTCTCCTCCTTCAGTTTTCTTATTCTGTGCACATTATATGGCGATTGGCAACCAACTTGACGGTACATAACCGCACCAACTTGACTGGAGTGTGGACCTCAGTTCATCTTTCAATCACTCACATGGGTTTAAGCTCCTAAAAACCAATGAGGAGATGGGAGAGGCAGGACTTGCAGCATGTCGCACGTCAAAAATAGAACCAAGTGATGAAATGACTGAATAACATGTGTACATTTATTTTGCAATGCTCGCACAAGCTACGTGGGCGGTGTGGTCAGCATGTAAGGCATGAGGAAAATTGACAGGCATTCAAGTGAAGTCTTTACTTAGTGTCCCAATGTCTGTGTTTTTATGTGTTATACACTTTGTTATATCTCATACAACATACAATATATATATCTCCATAAGTAGGGTGGCATAATTTTACCCATTTCTTTGTAATGACTGCAAGATTAAAACAAGTGGCCGTATGTCAAGTTGCAGATATAAGGACAATGTGTTTCAGTCATTCCTAAGCCTAATATGAGTCAGGCCTGTGTACTATGGTGAGGGAAGATACAGAGGTTTCGAGGACAATGTTTTATTAAGGTAATTACAAGTATTAACTTGTACATTTATTTTACTCATGCGACAGTACATTCAAATATATACATTTAGCTCATCAGTGCCGCTACAACATTTTGGGGGAGCATGATGCCCATGGCTAGGTGTGTTGTGACAATCAAGAGGTCAACTGCCATGAGGCCTGTGAACAGTACATTGTAAGTAGATAGATGATACGAACTACTTCAATATCAACTTTATGAAGTTGATAGTACAGTGCATTTTGAAATGTAATTGTTTTTTTTATTAAATAAAATGAAATTATTTGTTAATTAATTAAATGTAACCCTCGGGTCCAAATGCCAATTACAGATGTTGGATCTTAATATGACCCGTTTTGTCACAGGAGTAAAATAATCCCAAAGCAGGTGGATTTAAAGAAATATTTAGAATCGCCACCAGAGGGCAGCTGGAAGAGGGGATTGTATGCAATATAGTACCTACTAGCTACATTGTACCTCAGACTGCAGGTCCACTGGGCACCATTTCAAGTAGCATAGTGTAGGCTACATGCAGCTACAATGCATCTCGTGTGAACTGTTACGTGGTACTGAATTATAATAATTTGACATTTGTAGGGGGGGTATTTTTTGTTAGGATTTCTTTTTTTCTTTATCAATTGTTTTATTATACCATATGTTTAAGAAAGCAATAGGCAGAATAAATCATTGGACAAATAACAATTGTGAGCATAAGTCCAACATAAAACATGATTATCAATAATACAAGGTAATGTATTGGGGTAGGTTCCTTGTTCCTTGTCAATCATTTGCTTATTGGTGAAATCAGCACTCAGAAAATAGCTTTAAGTAAATCAATCAAAAACCTTTATTAATGCAATTGCAGACAGAAGTTGACAACGGGAATATAGCATGCATGTTTCTGAGTAAGTTCTGCAAAATAGGAAAGGGTCCAAGTTGCTTTAATATGCTTGCAGTCAACCCCTAGTGATGTAACTGCCTAAGTCAACACCTTCTACTCATGAGACCAATCCCATGCATATACAGTTATACAAACTTGCAGGAGAGACTATAGTTACAGTGTTTTCTAAGGGCTCAGCAGTAATTTTCCACTCCCTAAAGTTGCTTTATAGTGGTATGTCTGACTAGTCTCGTATCTCTTTCACTCCCCTGCAGGGTTCTGTGTCTATGAATCTCTTTTAGCCTTGCACTTTCTCGTGGACACCCTGTTTTGACTGCAATAACACACATCTCTCAGACCGTTTCTTATAAGAAGCAGAGACTAGAAAAGAACTGTGGAACAATATTAGTAGTGTGGGAGGGGTCTTATAGCCTTTCCCCTTCTATTAATACAACAAACATAATCAATTATTATAATACATCAAACATTTGGTGCAGCCCCTATCATGACCCCAAGGTGACCCCCCTTCAAATTCATAGAACATGCACAGACCTAGCAATCAACAATAMATGTTATGCTAACTGATTCTTCCATTGAAAGAGAAAACAAACAACCAAATAGAATATAAACTCTATATTCTGAGAATAAGGTCAGAGATTTAAAAAAATATATATTAAAATCGGAGGAATTTTAAGCCTTGAATACATTGCAATTTTGTCCTTTTACTTTTGATTGACGCACTGAATGAATGGAGGAGTTCCACCATCTGATCGTAATTTTATTTTTTAATAGATTTAGTTATACATTAGACCTATAAGTACTGTAATTGCATTTAGTTCAATGTTTTCAAAAAGTAAAACAAAGTCAAATAATTTACACGTCGAAGCATAGTTTGTCAGCTCAGTGAAACCGTCTTTGGATCATTGGCTCAAATGCATAAACATCTTGACATCTTTACGAAGTGAAAATACACATATTAAAGCCACACAATACAGGCTTTCAATGCAGAACAAGGATGACTTCAAATGCCAACATCAAACTGAAAGTAGAGTATGCTACTGTAGCCTGCGCATAACAGTTTGGAAATCTCAACTAAGGGCCACCAAAGACCATATCTATAATGACAAATTATAGCTAGCATCCACACTAGAGGAACGTTTCTAGTTTCACAGTAGCCTAGGTCTACACCTGTCAATCAACTGATTAACGCATTCTACTGCACGCTGTATATGCCTATTAATAAGGTGGTGACACAGGCAATAGTACTGTCAGGGTATGTCCATTGACATAGTGCTGCAAATATAACTAAACATAATGTTAAACTGTACATGTAAAGAGGTGATTTTCATTGTTACAATTGTTGTGAAGTCATTTTGTCACATTCCTGACCTGTTTTCTGTTGTTTTTTATGTGTTTAGTCGGTCAGGGCGTGAGTTGGGGTGGGCATTCTATGTTATGTGTATCTATGTTGGTAAATGGGTTACCTGATATGGTTCTCAATTAGAGGCAGGTGTAATTCATTTCCTCTGATTGAGAACCATATTAAGGTAGGATGTTCTCACTGTTTGTTTGTGGGTGATTGTCTTCCGTGTCTGTGTTTGTCGCGCCACACGGGACCGTTTCGGTTTGTGTAGTCTATTCCTGTTCTGCGTGTTTATGTAAGTTTTTCCAGTTCAGGTCTGTCTACGTCATTTTGGTAATTATCAAGTGTAGTTCGTTTTCGTCTTGTTTAATAAATTCATCATGTCTTCATTACCCGTTGCGTCTTGGTCCAATCTCTCTCCTCAAGACGATCGTTACACATTTGGATTTGATCATTTGATAAATGTATCTTCATCCAATCAATGTGATCACATTCTTAATTGATAATGACCAAATACTCACATGATTAAAGAGACAGGGTTGGGGATATTGTAGGATTGTGGATGGTGAAATAAGCTGTTCAATCAGCTGTCAATCAACTGATGGGCCATCATCTAAAATCAGCCAATCAACTCAGCCAGTGAAACACAAACATTATCGGTTTTCACACCATCCATTGATGTGACATAGGGCTGGCTACCTGCAATCAAAAATCTTTCCCTGGAGACTAGGCCAATACCCAAACTATTTTGATAAACTACGATATTGCATTTTGTCTCTGTTCATTCAGTTAAGCCTTCACTTAATTGAACACATTTTTTACAGTTGATTAGCAACCTTAGGTTCGCTAGAAACCTTACAGGGAAACTTCATATTCACCATCTCCAACATCAACACATACTGTATGTGAAAATGGCACTGTTTTTATGTAATAAGAAAGACAGAGAAATGTGTTTAAATTACCTCATCCCAACATCAAGAAATGCCTACTCACAATTGGTCAGAATCACACAATGCACACTGAGGATGCCATTGGAATCACTTATCTTCCTCTATCTTTTTTTTACTATAAAAACATAAACGTACCACTTTCACATATGTTGATGTTAGGATGGTGCTGGAGATGGGCAAGTTTCCCTTTAAGATGTCCTCTTTTTCGATAATATATAGATACAAAATTAATGAGCTGCCTTTTTGCGTGTTTCTTGTTTTACAATCTTTCTTTCTACGCCCTTGCATTCCATTCTGTAGTCTACCTCACTATTCAACCTTGCATTCCATTCTGTAGTCTACCTCACTATTCAACCTGGACTCAGTGTTAAACATAACATACTAAAGTAAGTCTGTTTCCCTCCATTTAGTATGTTCGCAAAGAATTACAATTTGCATTATATGTTACAAATTTTAATTCTGAATTATAATTATAATTTGATGTGGCTAATGTTAGCTAGTTGGCTAATGTTAGCTAGGTTAGAAGTTAGGGTTAAGGTTGGAGTTAAGGTTATGAGTTAGGTTAAAGGGTTAAGATTAGGGTTATCTAACATGCTAAGTAGCTAAAAAAGTTGTAAATATTTGCAAAGTTGCTAATTAGCTAAAATGCTAAAGTTGTCTGTGATGAGATTCGAACGCGTAACTTTGGCAAGGAAAAGCCAAGTATTGACAAGTCACAATAAAAACAGATTTCAACAGTCATGAGTTTGGAATTTCTGTGAATTTCACCAGTCCGAGTCTTCAGCTTTGGAAGGACCTGGATCTCCACACATGCTAATAGCTCTTAATAACACCTTGACCATTGTTCTCATTCGTCCTGATCAGTTCTGCATAAATCTTCTCCAAATCTGTGCAGTAGCATAGTCTTTGGAATTAGTTAATATATTAAAAAAATATCTCAAAAAGACTAATACACTATTGGAATCTATATTCATACAACTATTGTCATTCCATCATTTCAAGATCCAATATCAAATAAAACTTAAACTCAAACATTATTTTTATTTTCAAACTGTATTTTCACACGAAATTAAGGATAAAAAACTAACAAAAGGTAATAAAACACATGAACCAAAAGAACAAAAAACAAAGGCTGTGGAAAATAAAGTTGTATTTAATAGGACAAACTAAAAAGTCAGACTGTCAAATAGTATTTAAACAGCTCAAGCAGTTTCGCTGCACAATGCAAAGTTCCATAGTTCTGAATGAATTGTGAACAATGATGAGTGAGAAAGTTACAGCCGGAAAAATATCATACCCCCAAGACATGCTAACCACTCACCATTACAATAACAGGGGAGCTTAGCATTCTTTTGGGGGTGTATGATATTTGTGCGTCTAACTTTCTCATTCATCGTTATTCACGATTAATTCAGGACTATCCATAATCATGATAGCATCCACATTAATGTAGAAGTATACTGAAACATATTCTATTCTTATTTAAAAGTCACTACAAAATGTCACAATACATGATTTACCATTAATTTATATTCGGCACAAAATAATCTGAAACTTTAGTGCGTTCAAGACAACTGAGAACTTGGGAAGAAAGAGAGTTCCGACTGGGAAAATCTTTTTGAACGGTCATCCAGCTTGGAATTCCAACTCGGGAATTCATGCCTCTTTCTAGAACTCCGACTTTCAGACCTGAAGACCACTGACGTCATGATTTGACCTCGTATTTTTCAGAGCTCCCAGTTGTCTTGAAAGCACCATAAGTCAGTCGAGTGAACTATCCCGTGACCTCATTTGTTATAACATCTTTGGTCTGACAGACGCTTACGTGACAACCAGAATGCATTGTATGATGTCAACAAACATGGCGCCACACATAACTGGCAAATAGCTTAGCATTAGCTCATTATAATCAGCATAACCTTCAAAAAAGTATTTTACACACATATGTGTGCATTACAATCTATGCCAGAATCAGAATGCATGATTTGTCACCAAGATTTGAAAACGTGAATAAAACAGTAAATAAATTATGCTCCATACATGCATACGGTATGCTACAGTAAAAACGACAACAAGATGTACAGAAAATATGGCACTTACTTTAATAGGAACGCACACATGTCCAAAGTTATTATTTGTAGTAAGGAAAACAACAATGAAAGCAATGCGGGCACCAGCCAGAAAATGAACCAGGCGGAAAAAGTTTGTGTAAGGCCCGACTAGAGATGCGTTATGTCTTCATACTTGATCTGGGGAAGTGCTTGGGCTCTCGATGAAGAGAGAAGTTTGTAAAGCCTAAAAACATAAATTGTCCGCAACTGTGAAATTAGCTACTTCATATGTGAATTAATGACGTGGCGGAACACACCTCAATTCAAACTGTTGTTAGAAAATCAACCTTGTTAGAAAATCATTTGAAATTGACAAGTTGAAATATAGCCTATAGGTAATTAGCATGCCGTGGTTTGAGGGCAGCACGGGTTAACTGTCCTGATGCATAACAATCACATTTTGGAATAGTGAGTGCACTCTGGCATCACGCTCATAAATAAACTCACGCTGGGACAACCGTTAGAGATATTTGAAACTCACACGTGAAAAGGGTAATGAGTACAAGTACAAATGTAACCTATTTGGTGCTGTGTTGACTACCCCCACATGGAGAGAATAAGAACTGTGGGTTTTCACTGAATCTATCTAAATCATGAGGCTAATTTTTATTTCCTGATGTGCAGGAAAATTCTCCTCGACAAGAAAGAACAAATTACGATCCGACATCTGTAGGAGTTTGGCCATGCTCTAAACAAGTTCTGTTCAAAATTAAGTAAGGTGGCAAATAAACTTGAACAACTTTGAAAACATTGAAATTGTTGGAAAGCGTTAATATGATCTTGAACAATATTACCGTGCTACATGAACAAAATAATGTTTTGGAATTGATCTCATATCCGTGGTCTCATTAGGAAGGTAACCTCCAGAGTGAGCAGTGTGTGTCTGAGGGGTTCACCTGTCTGTCACTCCATACATCTCACACGTTGCTATGGCAGTTGAGATACTCAGATACTGCCCCATAAAGGTGTGGTGCGGAGAGTGGAGAAGTGTCATA
This sequence comes from Salvelinus sp. IW2-2015, assembly GCF_002910315.2. Taxonomy (NCBI): domain Eukaryota; kingdom Metazoa; phylum Chordata; class Actinopteri; order Salmoniformes; family Salmonidae; genus Salvelinus; species Salvelinus sp. IW2-2015. The sequence goes on from NW_019943143.1 coordinate 131,402, forward strand.
CCTACTGTAGGTATGATCTGGTCTGCTCAGGTGGAGGTGTTCTGCTCTGGCCCTCAGAAGAGAGATACAGAGACCATACAAATACACAGACCATACGAATGATCATCTTCAAGGAGAACTTAAGGAGAACTTGATTTGTTGTTTTTATCATTGATCAACCATACAAATGATAATCAATTATTATCTTTCAAGGGGAACTTTGAAGACTTTGAAATTACTTTGTTTGATTAATCATCTAATTCAGTTCAATATTTTTTTTAAACTTTTAGTTAAATTAAGATTTGTGAAGATTAAGAAATATTTATAATGCTTCATGCACACCAGAATGTGATATGTTGAATGCCAGACTATGCTCACTGCATTTTACTGTACTCTAGGTGGGTGCTGAAGCTGGGTGGTTTAGGGTTGTTCTGCAATCAAAATAATATTCAACCTCTGAATGCCAACGACACTGTTTAAAGGAGAGATATCATTGTTGAGAGGCTGACAGACTGCTGTATGGTTGTCAGTTACTGTTAGAATATAATTTTTAAAAATAATCTAGACCAACCATCAAAACTTGGATAAACTGAACATTCTCAGGTCCTGTGTACACCACCCGTGTGTGCCTGCTGTCAATGACAATAGAGTTCAACTCCTCCCAGGAGATAGTGTTTGTGCTGCATGGACTGAACGTGACACAGACAAACAAACACATCTACTTCTCATTTACTCTCATCCTATACATCTTCACCATTTTTGTGAATCTGATACTGATCSTTACCATTTTTCTGGAGAAAATGTTGCATGACCCTATGTATTTATTTCTCTGTAATCTGTGTATTAATGGTATCTATGGTGCTTCAGCTTTCTACCCAAAGATACTTTATGACCTTTTATTTGACTCTCATGTGATTTCATACTCTGGGTGCATGACCCAGATATTGGTAATCTACTCCTATGCTTTCTGTGAATTCACCAGCTTGACAGTGATGGCATATGACAGGTATGTTGCCATCTGTAAGCCGTTACAATACCACTCTATCATGACTACTCGAAAAGTGTGGACACTGCTTCTTKTTACGTGGKTTTTCTCATGGCTAGAAAGTYGCWTRGGGATGGGAKTAACAGCTAYYTTACCCCTCTGTGGCSTCGACATCGATAAACTCTACTGCTCAAACTGGGCSGTCGTGAAGCTCTCATGTGCTGACACCACTCTGAACAACCTTTACGGCTTCATTGCCACTTTTTCTCACATCTCTCAAATGATACTCATCCTGATATCCTARYTGAACATCATCAAAGCSTCTTTGCYTTCCCGMGRGSAGAGYAAGAAGTTCATGCAGACCTGTCTGCCTCATCTGATCACCCTGACTAACTTCACCATATCCCTCACCTTCGATGTGATGTACGCTCGCTACGGCAGCAACACCAGCCTGCTGGCCCTGAGGAATATCATGGCGGTGGAGTTCCTAGTTGTGCCTCCTCTGGTGAACCCTATCATATACGGGATGAAACTCACTCGGATTCGGAATAGAGTTGGACAGATGTTCAACCGGAAAGTTGCTGCCTTGACCTAATTTATTGTGGTGATGTACTGTAGTGTGTATCAACATATCTTTCTTGTTGATCTATTTTACATAAAGTTTGACCATTTGCATATGTTCTTTTTAATGGAAATTAGGAAGGAAAAAGTGCAACTCGTGCACAATTAAACACGTGGTACTTTATTTATTGAAATATTAAAATCATGATATTTGATCCATCAATGGCCTTCGTCAGAATTTTTTTTCAAGGACATGAGGTGTAATAACCTTGGCCCACTTATTTGTTGTTTTAATGACTGAGATAGAGCGTTTGACTTCATGGAGTCATCTTCTTACCCTGACCAATTAAGGAAAATTAGCTGTGTATATGTCACAGGTGAGACAAATGCCCATTGATTACTTTGCACGTTTTTAGCCCATGTACTCCTAATCTAGTGCTTGCTAATTGATTAATTGAGAACTGTGATTAGCTCCTTGTTGTTCCATGCGAGAGTATTTACTCCGCCCAAAATCTGTACATGAAAAATAATCCTACAAAGTGAGGAATTTTTGTATGTACACTACCGTTCAAAACTTTGGGGTCACTTAGACATTTCCTTGTTTTTAAAAGAAAAGCACATTTTTTGTCCATTAAAATAACATCAAATTGATCAGAAATACAGTGTAGACATTGTTAATGTTGTAAATGACGATTGTAGCCTCACAAGTCCTCAACTGACAGCTTCATTAAATAGTACACACAAAACACCAGTCTCAACSTCAACAGTGAAGAAGCGACTTCGGGATGCTGGCCTTCTATGCAAAATTGCAAAGAAAAAGACAGATCTCAGACTGGCCAATAAAAAGAAAATATTAAGTTGGGCAAAAGAACACAGACACTGGACAAAGGAACTGAGACCCAGGGGAAGGTGCAGGTGAGAGGGAAACTACGGTGTTGAAGCAGACATTTTAGTTTGAAGCTGTGGCAGAGCTAAGAGCTAAGCCTAGGTTTTGCTAAGAGAAGTATTGCTTGGATGAAATGATGATTTAAGTTGAGGTTGATGCCAAGATGCTTCCCCTCCACCTGCACTGAAACCTGTTTTTGTTTGATTGTGTTCACTGTTTTGTGTTATCCTCCCTCTATTGTGTTTGCTAAGCAAAGGCTAACTTAGTTTATGGAAGCTAAAATTGGGAGAGAAATAAATTCACTTGTGAACCTTGCTCTTGACCACTAGGATACCTACCACCCCATCACCAATGGGCTGGGCAGGCAATGCTATCAGATCTCTCTAACATTTTAGCAGGAGTTTGTGTGCTATGTATTGTGCACCATGTACAACAAATAAATAGTTCAGTGAAACCAATCCAAGTCTCTGACAAAGGGTTGGTTTCCCYGACCCAGAGTCTACTCCTGAACTAAACCACACTGTCAATGGAGATTCTCCATTGAGAATATGTTTTATTCTAGGACCAGTCTTAATCTGGGTCCTGTATTCCAGCCCTTAGTCTTGTTCCCAACTGCTGTTGGGAGCCAGGTCCTCGGGGCATGGAGCAATTTGGCATTGCTGGAACTTAGGGTGCGTGGAGGTTCATAGGGGAGAGTAGGTCTGACAGGTAGGCTGGTTCGATGCCGTTAAGAGCCTAGTAAATGAGGAGAATTTTTAACCAATTTATTTGAGAGACAGGTAGCCAATGGAGATCAGCAAGTGAATAAAAGGTATGACAATATTTCACAAATTAGCAAATGTTTGACATGTCTGATTTTCACCAACCTCACCCCCATTCATTATTACACTGAAATAAGTACACAAAACTAAAATATAAATGCAACATGTGAAGTGTTGGACCCATGTTTCATTAGCTGAAATATAAGATCCCAGAAAATGTCCATACACACAAAAAGCTTATTTCTCTCAAATTTTGTGAACAAATGTGTTTACATCCCTGTTAGTGAGCATTTCTCCTTTTCTAAGATAACCCATCCATCTGACAGGTGTGGCAAGAAGCTGATTAAAAAGCATGATCATTACACAGGTGCACCTTGTGCTGGGGACAATAAATGGCCACTCTAAAATGTGCAGTTTTGTCACACAATGCAGTGCCACAGGACAATAAATGGCCAATCTAAAATGTGCAGTTTTGTCACACAATGCAGTGCCACAGATGTCTCATGTTTTGAGGGAGCGTGCAATTGGCATGCTGACTGCAGGAATGTCCACCAGAGCTGTTGCCAGAGAATTTAATGTTAATTTCTCTACCCAAAGTAGTTGTTTTAGAGAATTTGGTAGTACGTCCAACCYGCCTCACAACCGTAGACCACGTGTAACCACACCATTCCAGGACCTCCACATCTGACCTACAGGATCGTCTGAGGGGGAAGAGGGGGGATTCAAATAAGATTCAAATAATCAAAGCTTGATGATTAATTAGTTCATTATTTGAATCAACTGTCAACCCTTGTGGTCCACAGGACCACGTTTGGGAAACATTGCTTTAAGGGTTTGAGCGAGACGTTATCCCACTGACATTCTGAGAAAATCTTAGGAACTTTAAAACATGACGTTAACCTCGGGACGATAAGAGGACGTTCAGTACGGATCCTGGTTCGGCCACTGATTATTTGCTCTTGCGCTCTCAGTAGTGATGTGCCTAGACACGTCATTTTTTTTTTTTATGGTTCCACCCATTGCAGATCAAAATGTGGTTGGTTCATTCCACAATCCCGCTCTAACACAGTTGATTGGCAGGGAAAGGGGATACCAAGTCAGTTGCACAACTTTATACCTTACCGGCTCGAATCAGCGACCTTTCGGTTACCCAGCTTCTGAAGACTTAGGCAATGGCTGGCTGAGCTACCTAGATTTTTTTTACCCAGAGACCAACAAAGAAAAATCCTGATTGGATATTTTCTCTTCAGTATTAACCCTGCTCTTTCCAAACTGAACAAAACAAACTGAAGAGATACTATCGAAAAAATGAAATAAATAGAAAATAAAACKAAATCTAAAAAGTAATCAGGGAAGCCACCGGGATAAACTGGGAACTAAAACCTCCAGGTGACAATGACACAATGTCCTGACCACTTTAGGCGACCACGTTCCGGGAACGTCCTATTGACACATTTTTGCCAGCAGAATATAATTTTTCAGCCCAATTCTGAAAACTGTAGAAAACCAGAACTTTCCTAGAAAAGAGCCTTGAGGAACATCATACTTAATTGGCGAATTATAAAGATCAGATACCTAATATGACAAAAAACATTCTCAATGATAATACATTACAAACTTCATGCTTTTTAAAAATGATCTTCGGGCCAAGTATTTGTATAGTCAATTATAAGAACTTAAAAAACACATAATTCAATATTACAAAAATAAACAATCATGTTATGTTTCAGGGTTAAGGCCTCATACCTTTTTACCAGCCTGCCTGATTTTAACAATCCTAATGACATACATAATAGGATTGAAAAGGGGTGGACATATCAGAAAATTAACAAATAAAATGGTGTGAAGTATAGGTGGAAGATCTGCAGTTTCATATCTGCCTTGTAGAYTCAKAAATAACCAGCCAAAGAAGAAGTTCAGCAAAGAGGTTCTATGTGGTGTACAGGTGTTAAATGCTTTKTGTAAAAMACTTAACATATTTAGAGGAAATAGCCAAAGAAAGCACAGTTACAAGACCCCATATTATATTTTTGTGTAATATTTGAACAGGCAAGTAGTTTTCACAATACACTCTGTCTATAACATTACCACAAAATTGCAGTCGCAAACTCAGGGAGATAATGATGGCATTGATGAAAAAMAATACACCAAGGACAGGCCATTTCGGTTGTCGATGTGTTCAGATAGTCCCTGGTTAAAGCCCAGGTTGGGGCAAGGTGAGGGACGGAAGCAACACTGTTACACATGGCCAGAGTGACATTCCTAAATAAAAAAGTAGTTTGGAAGGATAGTAAAGCACATCAGAAGAATACACATCCTTAATGTTATGAACAGGCTGTGTTAGTGGTCTGAGATCGTGTTAAAACAATATATGTGTGGGGACCCTCTATTCTGGTACTCTACAATGTAGAAGAAGTATGTAACATCACCAATGGGCTGGGCAGGCAATGCTATCAACTCTCTCATTATCTAATTAGCAGGAGTTTGAGTGCCATGTATTGTGCACCATGTACAGTAAAGAAAAAGTATGGAAAGACAAGGAGTGGAATGTTAGCACAAACAGACCGGTACCCAGGCTACATACCTAGTTAGGGCACTGTAGTTTATCCTGACCATATGATCTAACCAGGGAAAACAGGGAATAACTCAGAACCCTGAGTCCTAGCTATAGTCTAAAACCTAGGCCCAGAGCATTTCCTGCTCAGGTAAAAATAAGGACTGTTATTGACACTCTGGACTTCCCTAGGCCCACAGTACAGTTTCAGAGCCTATCAACCCAGAGGCAATGACAGAAGTTGTGTCTCCCAAATGGCACTCTATTCCCTATATAGTGCACTACCTTTGACCAGAGGCCTCTGATCAATATAGGGAATAGGGTACCATTTGGTATGTTTCACACATCATTTTCATTGACAGAACTCCAAAKGTTTTTACAGCTTTTTACAGGATGGATAGAGTACATGACCAATGAGTTTTCTAGATGCAATCCATCATCATTACCCTTGCTGTATTATTTTATTCTGTGGGTCAAACATATCTTACAGTAACCCTGGAAAAACAAGATGGGTATGTGGTTGTCCCACCTAGCTATCTTAAGGTGAATGCACTAACTGTAAGTCGCTATGGACAAGAGCGTCTGCTAAATGACATAAATGTACATTTAAAAATGGGTATCTGGTCCTCCGACTTCTCAATAAGAACAAAATACAGTATATACAGTATATTTGTCATTATGAATGAATTATCTGGATTTTGTGAGGACAGAATAAGCTATCAAAATTAGGCAACATGTTACTCTTGTGTCCCAGGTAGTTTTCTTTCTGGTATGACTCAACATTTCTGAAGAATACCAAAGCTAGTCATCTGTCAGATAGCTGGCACACAGATATCATGTTACATTGAACAGTTGGCCCTCAGYAAACATGACATGCATCCAGATCTCAGACAGAATGTAGTTTGTTTTCATGCTACAGTATTTCCCTAAATTTCTCTCTCAAAATGTCAAACAATCCCCAAGCTTGTATATACTGTACAGGCCTATTTTCCGTTAGGGATGGATGTAATGGTGACATGTGGGCTATAAGGTGGGCTTACCTTTTACATCAGTTTATTCAGTGTTACATACTTAGTTTTTTCAGAAGCTGCTGTATCTATCAATTTCAGTAAGGAATAGTTTTTGGAGCAAATGCTGATGCTCCACATACTCAACTAGTCTAAAGAAGGCCAGTGTTATTGCTTCTTTAATCAGGACAACAGTTTTCAGCTGTGCTAACAGAATTTCAAGGTTTCAGGGTTTTCTAATGATCAATTAGCCTTTTAAAATGCTAAACGTGGATTAGCTTACACAACGTCCATTGGAACATAGGAGTGATGGTTGCTGATAATGGGCCTCTGTACGCCTATGTAGATATTACCCCAAACCTTTGAACGGTACTGTGTGTATAAATATATATATATATACACTGCTCAAAAAAATAAAGGGAACACAATGTAACTCCAAGTCAATCACACTTCTGTGAAATCAAACTGTCCACTTAGGAAGCAACACTGATTACTGATTGACAATAAATTTCACATGCTGTGTTGTGCAAATGGAATAGACAAAAGGTGGAAATTATAGGCAATTAAGCAATACCACCCCCAATAAAGGAGTGGTTCTTGCAGGTGGTGACCACATACCACTTCTCAGTTCCTATGCTTCCTGGCTGATGTTTTGGTCACTTTTGAATGCTGGCGGTGCTTTCACTCTAGTGGTAGCATGAGACGGAGTCTACAACCCACCACAAGTGGCTCAGGTAGTGCAGCTCATCCAGGATGGCACATCAATGCGAGCTGTGGCAAGAAGGTTTGCTGTGTCTGTCAGCGTAGTGTCCAGAGCATGGAGGCGCTCCAGGAGACAGGCCAGTACATCAGGAGCGTGGAGGAGGCCGTAGGAGGGCAACAACCCAGCAGCAGGACCGCTACCTCCGCCTTTGTGCAAGGAGGAGCACTGCCAGAGCCCTGCAAAATGACCTCCAGCAGGCCACAATGTGCGTGTTTCCAAGATGGCTTAGCAGTTCAGACGTCATTTTTGTCCTCGTACTGTCTTGTCCTGATTATATATATATTTACACCTTCTTCGCATATCTTTTATATATATTTTATATATCCAAGAACTCAACTACAAAAGCTTTCCTGCAAAAGCTTTCCTGCAAACCCGCCTCACCAATTTACAAAAAAAAGTATTATTTACCTCAAATCTGAAAATCCACAGTGGAAGCTAGCCAGGGGCTAATCAGAAGCTAGCCAGAAAGCTAACCAGAAAGCTAGCCGAAAGCTAATCTGAAGCTGCCCAGAAGTTAGCCGGTTTGCTGGCTAGCGTTTGGTGTTTCAGCTGCCCACGTTTTGTGGTCATCAGCTATTCCTTTAGCTCGATAATCTACCGGCACTTTTTTTTCTCTCAGTTTCTCCGGATTTCAGCCGCAGGCTCTTGGCATTTGCATTGATTTCGCAGCTAGCTAGCTGCAAACCGTGTGACTATTGGCTTACGTCGATCCCGGAGCAAACTTAAATTATTCCGGAGCTAGCCAGCTGAGGAGTTCATCAGCCATTCCTGGGCTACAGTCACCTATCCGGACCCGTTTTTTTTTTTTTTTGCTGCAGATACGGAGCCCCACCGGGCCTTCACGGCTGACTGCCGACGTTATTGCCCGAGGGAGTTATCCAACTGGCACCTCCGTCGCGACGGTTACCTGAACGCTTCAATCTGGGGCCGCTAATCGTTAGCTGTCTTATCGGCTGCTATCTGAATAAGTATATCGGACAAAAAAAATTTTTTTCTTTGGGTCACTATATCTATTTGCCAATTGGTTGATTCCCCTCTTACCACACGGAACCCCACTAATATCTACCGACGAAAACGGCACGAGGTGTCTAAAAATAGACCTCCATCCTATGCTATCTTGCTTACCGATAGCCAACTAACCCAGCTGTCTGACCCGTGACCCCAACCAATCCTACACCCCTTACACTCGATTTAAGCATGCCTTCTCCTTAATGTTAAATATGCCTTGTCCATTGCTGTTCTGGTTAGTGTTTATTGGCTTATTTTCACTTGTAGGCCTCTAGCCCTGGCTCACTATACCATATCCAACCTTTCAGTTCCACCACCCACATATTCGATTGACATCACCTGGTTTTCAATGATGTTTCTTAGAGACAATATCTCTCTCATTCATCACTCAATACCTAGGTTTACCTCCACTGTATTTCACATCCTACCATACCTTTGTCTGTACTTTATTCCTTGAAGCTATTTTATCGCCCCAGAAACGTCCTTTTACTCTTCTGTTCTAGACGTTCTAGACGACCATTCTCATAGCTTTTAGCCGTACCCTTATCCTACTCCTCCTCTGTTCCTTGGTGATTGTAGAGGTGAATCCAGGCCCTTGCAGTACCTAGCTCCACTCCTATTCCCCAGGCGCTCTCTTTTTGATGACTTCGTTAACCGTAATAGCCTTGGTTTCATGCATGTTAAACATTAGAGGCCTCCTCCCTAAGTTGTTTTGTTTTCACTGCTTTAGCACACTCTGCCAACCCGATGTTTTACCGTGTCTGAATCCTGGCTTAGAAAGACCACCAAAAATTCTGACATTTTCATCCCCAACTACAAGATTTTCAGACAAGATAGAACGGCCAAAGGGGCGGTGTTGCAATCTACTGCAAAGATTGCCTGCACGAGTTCTGTTTTACTATCCAGGTTGTTTCCCAAACAATTTGAACTTCTACTTTTTAAAAATCCACCTCTTTAAAAACAAGTCTCTCACCGTTGCCGCCTGCTATAGACCACCCTCTGCCCCCAGCTGTGCTCTGGACACCATATGTGAACTGATTGCCCCCCATCTATCTTCAGAGCTCGTGCTGCTAGGCGACCTAAATTGGAACATGCTTAACACCCCAGCCATCCTACAATCTAAACTTGATGCCCTCAATCTCACACAAATTATCAATGAACCTACCAGGTACCCACCCCAATTCCGGTAACACGGGTACCCTCATAGATATTCATCCTAACCGACTTGCCCTCCAAATACACCTCTGCTGTTTTCAACCAAGAATTTAGCGATCACTGCTCATTGCCTGCATCCGTAATGGGTCAGCGGTCAAACGACCTCCACTCATCACTGTCAAACGCTCCTGAAACTTCAGCGAGCAGGCCTTTCTAATCGACCTGGCCGAGGTATCCTGGAAGGATATTGATCTCATCCCGTCAGTAGAGGATGCCTGGATATTTTTTTTAAATGCCTTCCTCACCATTCTTGAATAAGCATGCCCCATTCAAGAAAATTAGAACCAGGAAACAGATATAGCCTTGGTCTCTTCCTGACCTGACTGCCCTTAACCAACAGAAAACATCCTATGGCGTTTGCATTAGCATCGAAAAGCCCCCGTGATATGCAACTTTTCAGGGAAGCTAGAAACCAATATACAACAGGCAGTTAGAAAAGCCAGGCAGCTTTTTTCAGCAGGAAATTTGCTTCCTGCAACACAAATCAAAAAAGTTCTGGGACACTGTAAGTCATGGAGAATAAAACACCTCCTCCAGCTTCCAACTGCACTGAAGATAGGAAACACTGTCACCACCGACAAATCCACTATAATTGAGAATTTCAATAAGCATTTTTCTACGGCTGGCCATGCTTTCACCTGGCTACCCTACCCGGTCAACAGCACTGCCCTCCCCTCTTGCTTCTCGCCCAAGCCTCCCCATTTCTCTTTCTCCCAAATACAGTCAGCTGATGTTTCTGAAAGAGCTGCAAAATCTGGACCCTTACAAATCAGCCGGGCTAGATAATCTGGACCCTTTCTTTCTAAAAATCTGCTGAAATTGTTGCCACCCCTATACTAGCCTTTTCAACCTCTCTTCGTTTGTCTGAGATTCCCAAGATTGGAAAGCGCTGCGGTTATCCCCTCTTCAAAGGGGGGGACACTCTTGACCCTAACAGCTACAGACCTATATCTATCCTACCCTGCTTTCTAAGGTCTTCGCAAGCCAAGTCAACAAACAGATTACCGACCATTTCGAATCCCACCATTCCTTCTCTGCTATGCAATTCTGGTTTTCAGAGCTGGTCTGGGTGCACCTCAAGCCACGCTCAGGTCATAAACGATATCTTAACCGCCATCGATAGGAACATACTGTGCAGCCGTATTCATTGACTGGCAAAGGTTTTTGGACTCTGTCAATCACCACATCCTCATCGGCAGACTCGACAGCCTTGGTTTCTCTAATGATTGCTCGCCTGGTTCACCAACTACTTCTCTGATCGAGTTTCAGTGTGTCAAATCGGAGGGCTGTTGTCCGGCCTCTGGCAGTCTCTATGGGGGTGCCAACAGGGTTCAATTCTTGGACCAACTCTCTTCCTTTATACATCAATGATGTCGCTCTTGCTGCTGGTGATTCTCTGATCCATCTCTACGCAGACGACACTATTCTGTATACTTCTGGCCCCTTCTTTTGACACTGTGTTAACAACCCTCCAGGCGAGCTTCAATGCCATACAACTCTCCTTCCGTGGCTTCCATTTGCTCTTAAATACAAGTAAAACTAAAATGCATTGCTCTTCAATGATCGCTTGCTGCACCTGCCCGCCTGTCCAACATCACTACTCTGGACGGCTCTGACTTAGAATATTGTGGGACAACTACAAATACTAGGTGTCTGGTAGACTGTAAACTCTTTTTCCAGACTCACATCAAACATCTCCAATCCAAAGTTAAATCTAGAATTGGCCTTCCTATTCCGCAAACAAAGCATCCTTCACTATGCTTGCCAAACTTACCCTGTTAAAAATGAACCACATACCAATCCTCGACTTCGGTGATGTCATTTACAAAATAGCCTCCAAAACCCTACTCAATAAATTGGATGCAGTCTATCACAGTGCCATCCGTTTTGTCACCAAAAGCCCCATATACTACCCACCACTGCGACCTGTACACTCTCGTTGGCTGGCCCTCGCTTCATACTCGTTCGCAAAACCCACTGGCTCCAGGTCATCTACAAGACCCTGCTAGGTAAAGTCCCCCCTTATCTCAGCTCGCTGGTCACCATAGCAGCACCTACCTGTAGCACGCTCTCCAGCAGGTATATCTCTCTGGTCACCCCCAAAACCAATTCTTCCTTTGGCCGCCTCTCCTTCCAGTTCTCTGCTGCCAATGACTGGAACGAAACTACAAAAAATCTCTGAAAACTGGAACACTTATCTCCCTCACTAGCTTTAAGCACCAGCTGTCAGAGCAGCTCATAGATTACTGCACCTGTTACATAGCCCATCTATAATTTAGCCCCCACACTACCCTCTTTACCTACTGTATTTTATTTATTTATTTTGCTCCTTTGCACCCCAAATTTCTATCTCTCCTTTTT
>NW_019943143.1:143506-156429 GCF_002910315.2 Salvelinus sp. IW2-2015
CTTGAAACTGACCATATCCACCCAATCCTCGACTTCGGTGATGTCATTTACAAAATAGCCTCCCCAAAACCCTACTCAATAAATTGGATGCAGTCTATCACAGTGCCATCCGTTTGCACCAAAGCCCCCTATACTACCCACCACTGCGACTGTACACTCTCGTTGGCTGGCCCTCGCTTCATATCGTTCGCAAACCCACTGGCTCCAGGTCATCTACAAACCCTGCTAGGTAAAGTCCCCCTTATCTCAGCTCGCTGGTCACCATAGCAGCAACCTACCTGTAGGACCCTCTCCAGCAGGTATATCTCTCTGGTCACCCCCAAAACCAATTCTTCCTTTGGCCGCCTCTCCTTCCGATCTCTGCTGCCAATGACTGGAACGAAACTACAAAATCTCTGAAACTGGAAAAACATTATCTCCCTCACTAGCTTAGCACCAGCTGTCAGAGCAGCTCATAGAATTACTGCACCTGTTACATAGCCCATCTATAATTTAGCCCCCACAACTACTCTTTACCTACTGATTATTATTATTTTTGCTCCTTTGCACCCCAATATTTCTTCTCTACTTTTCTACTCGCTCTATCTCTAACTCTACGTTTTTTTTTCTTGCTATATTGTATTTACTTCGCCCACCATGTCGTCTTTTATATTCTGATTTTATTATATTTTTGTTTGGCCTTCACCTCCGCTTGCTCATATGTATATAGGAATATGTTCACTGTATATGCGTAGTTTGTTTTACTCCATGTGTAATATGGTGTGGTTGTAATGTGTCGAAACTTGTTTTTGCTTATCTTAGGCCAGGGCAATTTCAATGAGAACGTTTCTCAATTGTCTACCTGGAATTATAAAGGTGAAAAAAAAAAATAAAAAAAAAAGAGCAGTAGGGAGGGAATAAAGGACCAATAGCTCCGTCAGCTCTTTGGGACGGTGGCTCTTGGGTTGCGCGACAGTGATGTGTGTGCTATGCTGCAGAAGTTTGTTTGTTTTCAGCAGTATTGTCATGTTATAAAGTATTTAACTCAGATCATCGTGTGATGCTCCTACGTCGTGGTTGTTTTTGTTTGGGAGGTATGAGATCAGCATGGATTTAGTAGCAAACATTGTTTCGAAGCTTTAACGTACAACCAACAACACATCGTACCGAGGTGCAGATCCGTTAACGCACACATCCGGAAGGACACAACTAAGATCTGCTCTTTCCCTGTTCTCTTTCTCCTTCCCTCCATATCGCGTTCCACGTGCTATCCCCTGGAAACAGACTCTCTAATTTTCTTAATCACTTCCGCAGTTGAATTCATTGAGCGGACTATTCTTGCCCTGCCAGAAGTATTTGGGTGTGAACATTTATGTTTAAAAGGAGTAAATTGTCTGGATTGTATTTGAACTGTATTTGGTGGGGGTGTACTTAAAGGACATGGGCTCGAGAAGATTGTGGACATTATGGCCTTTGTTGTGTCGATGGAACACCCACCACATTCAACCTCTGCACTCCTCCACTGGAAGAGAATACAGATAGCAAATTCCGTCTGTAGATGACTGGTTCTTCTTTGTATGAAGTTTGCTGTTGAATTGCTCGCATATATTATATTTGATTGTGTATGAGGTTATTCTTGTTGGGGTAAACCCTGTGCTTGGATGTGGGTTTTATAGGGTGTGTATTCTCTTTTTCTCTTTGCTGGCTATTCTGGTGAACAGTACACTTCTACAGGCTCTGTTCTGTGAATGTTGTGTGGCTAGGTAAGTGGTACTGCTCTCTGTTCTACTCTTTTCCTTTTGGACATGCTCGATTAGATACCTGCCCGCGCCCAGACAAATCTTTCTTTACCCTTCTGCTAGCTAATAATAGCGTACAGAATGGCGCCCAACAGGGACCTTGAAGAGAAAACACTAATGACCAACCATCCAACACAAGGTTTGAATCATTGTCTTTTGTTGAACCATTACTGCTGTTCATGTGGACACCAAGGGCTTGGGGATGGTAATCATGTTTCAATTCGTTCTTGTGAAGGACTCGGATGAACTAAAGAAGTGGATAGCAACTGACTCTAATCTCCAGGTTTCCGGCTCGCCTATACATCTCCGCCATGTACCCTCCCTCAAACCCTTCTGTACTTGTCCAGGAGAGACTGGGAGAGTGTCTCTCTGATCCACTGACAACTTGAAGAACATCAATGGAAACAAGCACAACTCATTGTTTACAATGCAAGGAGGAATTGCCATTGCAAACTCAGTGATGTGTGGGGCTCATCAGACAGATGTGCAGCGGCGTTGATAACCTCACGTCAATGAGGAAAACCAACAACCAAATTGTGGTCAGAGACAGAAATATTTACAAGGATTCTCTAAAGCAGGATATATTCAAGGAACACTGCACCGGTTCAAAACCACAAATGGAACTACCATCAGAAGTCCTAATCTATCTTAGGGGAACAAAAACAGAGGAGCCGAGGAGTCAGCCCTTGTTGTAAGGAGTGTGTTTTATCTGAAAGAATTAGGAGGACATGAGAATCTTTCCCACGGCCGAACTACGAATTGTTGATTGAACAGAATTCAAGAGGACCCACTGTTCCTCTTACGAGTCTCCCCCCGGAGATCGGATTTCCTCTTGAGAGAACTCCTTCCAACCACAACACACCAGCCCACCACCCCCCATCCATACCAATCAACACCCCCCCCCCCCAAGTCACCATGTTCCACCACCCCCATTAGCTACCCTTCAGATCAACCTATGGCCCTCCTGCCACCCCAGCACCCCACCCTGACAAAGAGGGCCTCACAAGGGGAAAGTCACACAATGCCTAGCGCGTGAGCAGCAAAGAGGCCAACCCCCCCATCTCACCACTAGCCAAGCCAATGCTGTATTCCCAATGCTCAGGCAGCTCTGCTCCACACCCTTTACTGGTCTGAGGCAAATACCACAACCAAACCAAACAACATTGGACACTTTATTGAACACAAGCCGTCACTATGTCATCCTGTAATAGTCGAAGGCCTGAGGTCATCTGCCTTTGTGGCTAAAGAAGCAGAACTGAACTTCATCAAGAAATCAGAAATAACAGACATTGTCATCCTACAAAGAAATGGTATAGAGAGAGGAGCCACTGGTTTGCCTCTGGTTACAGAAGCTGGTAGTCCATCCACCAAACTACAGGTGTTGAAACAGGAAAGGGACTCAGGGTTATTGCTACTTTGATATAGAGCAGACGTACTCACTCCATAATTAATCAAAACAGGAACATTTTACATTTGGCTAGAATCAAAAAGAATATTATCTTAACAAGAGAAAATGTCCTCCTGCTTGCTCCCCTATGTCCCCCACTAGAATCCCCATACTTTAATGAAGATAGCTTCTCCATCCTGAAGGGGGAAATCAATAATTTCCAGGCCCAGGGACATGTACTAGTCTGTGGCGACCTAAATGCCAGAACTGGACAAGAACCTGACACCCTCAGCACACAGGGGGACAAACACCTACCTGGAAGTGACAGCATTCCCTCCCCGATATGCCCCCCTAGGCACAACTATGACAACATAACCAACAAAAACAGGTCACAACTCCTGCAGCTCTGTCGCACGTTGGATATGTACATAGTCAATAGTAGACTTCGAGGGGACTCCTATGGCTCCTATAGCTCATCTCTTGGCAGTAGTACTGTAGACTACTTTATCACTGACCTCAACCCAGAGTCTCTCAGAGCGTTCAGTCAGCCCACTGACACTCCTATCAGATCACAGCAAAATCACAGTCTACCTGAACAGAGTAATAATCATGAGGCATCAAAGCCAAAGGAATTGAGTAATATTAAGAAATGCTATAGATGGAAGGAATGTAGTGTGGAAACCTACCAAAAAAACAATTAGGCAACAACACATTCAATCCCTTCTAGACAACTTCCTAGACAAAACGTTCCACTGTAATAGTGAAGGTGTAAATTTGGCAGTAGAAAATGTTAACAGTATATTTGACCTCTCAGCTTCCATATCTAATCTAAAAATTTCAAACAGAAAACTGAAGAAAATGAACAACAATGACAAATGGTTTGATGAAGAATGCAACAACCTAAGAAAGATACTGAGAAACCTGTCCAACCAAAACATAGAGACCCAGAAAACCTAAGCCTTCACTATGGTGAATCACTAAAACAATGCAGAAATACACTATGGAAAAGAAGGAACAGCACGTCAGAAATCAGCTCAATGTAACTGAAGAATCCATAGACTCTAACCACTTCTGGGAAAATTGGAAAATACTGAACAAACAACACAAAGAATGTTCTATCCAAAATGGAAATGTATGGGTAAACCAATTCTCCAATCTTTTTGGCTTTATACCAAAGAACAATGCATTCGGAAAAGGAAAATGCAAGATATATATTTATTCTGAAARGCTCTTCGATAGATGGGTCGAAGWTGGAAGACTGGTTTGCCCAGCAGAGATCGRCATTGTCCTTTGAAGAATCTTTCTGGTTGTAGAGCGGATATGCTGAAGTACGTTGTCGTTCTTAGGAGATTGTTTGTCCTTTCTTAGGCCAGGTACATTTACAAAATAAAAACCCTCCAACCCAAAAAAACCTGTGGTGTTGATGGTATCCTCAATGAAATGATAAAATATACAGACAACAAATTCCAATTGGCTATACTAAAACTCTTTAACATCATCCTTAGCTCTGGCATCTTCCCCAAAATTTGGAACCAAGGACTGATCACCCCAATCCATAAAAGTTGAGACAAATTTGACCCCAATAACTACTGTGGGATATGCGTCAACAGCAATCTTGGGGAAATCCTCCGCATTATCATTAACAGCAGACTCGTACATTTCCTCAGTGAAAACAATGTACTGAGCAAATGTCAAATTGGCTTTTTACCAAATTATCGTATGACAGACCACGTATTCACTCTGCACACCCTAATTGACAAACAAACAAAACAAAGGCAAAGACTTCTCATGCTTTGTTGATTTCAAAGAAGCCTTCAACTCAATTTGGCATGAGGGTCTGCTATACAAATTGATGGAAAACATACAACATTCTAAAATCCATGTACACAAACAACAAGTGTGCGGGTAAAATAGTCAGAAAATACACACATTTCTTCCCACAGGGCCATGGGGTGAGACAGGGATGCAGCTTAAGCCCCACCCGCTTCAACATATATATCAACGAATTGGAAAGGGCACTAAAAAAGTCTGCAGCACCCGGCCTCACCCTACAAAATCTGAAGTCAAATGTCTACCGTTTGCTGATGATCTCGTGCTTTTGTCACCAACCAATGAGGGCCTACAGCAGCACCTAGATCTTCTACACAGATTCTGCCGGACCTGGGCCCTCACAGTAAATCTCAGTAAGATCAACATAATGGTGTTCCAAAAAAYGTCCATTTGCCAGGAACACAAATACAAATTCCATCTAGACACAGTTGCCCTAGAGCACACAAAAAACTATACATACCTTGGGCAAAACATCAGCGCCACAAGTAACTTCCACAAAGCTGTGAACAATCTGAGAGACAAGGCAAGAAGGGCATTCTATGCCATCAAAAGGAACATAAAATTTGACATGCCAATTAGGATCTGGCTAAAAATACTTGAATCAGTTATAGAACCCATTGACCTTTATGGTTGTGAGGTCTGGGGTCCGCTCACCAACCAAGAATTCACAAAATGGGACAAACACCAAATTGAGAATTCTGCAAAAATATCCTCAGTGTACAACGTAAACCCCCAAATAATGCGTGCAGAGCAGAATTAGGCTGATACCCGCTAATAATCAAAATCCAGAAAAGAGCCGTTAAATTCTACAACCACCTAAAAGGAAGTGATTCCTAAACCTTCCATAACAAAGCCATCACCTACAGAGAGATGAACCTGGAGAAGAGTSCCCTAAGCAAGCTGGTCCTGGTGCTCTGTTCACAAACACAAACAGACCCCACAGAGCCCCAGGACAGCAATACAATTAGACCCAACCAAATCATGAGAAAACAGAAAATAATTACTTGACACATTGGAAAGAATTAACAAAAAAACAGCAAACTAGAATTWTATTTGGCTCTAAACAGAGAGTACACAGTGGCAGAATACCTGACCACTGTGACTGACCCAAACTTAAGGAAAGCTCTGACTATGTACAGACTCAGTGATCATAGCCTTGCTATTGAGAAAGCCCGCCGTAGGCAGACCGGGTGGAGGTGGAAACTGAGCTGCACTTACTAACCTCCTAACAAATGTATGACCATATTAGAGACACATATTAGAGACACAGATCTACAAAGAACTCGGGGAAAAAACGATTTTATAAACTCCCATATCTACTGGGTGAAATACCACAGTGTGCATCACAGCAGCAAGATTTGTGACCTGTTGCCACAAGAAAAGGGCAACCAGTGAAGAACAAACARCATTGTAAATACAACCCATATTTATGTTTATTAATTTTCCCTTTTGTACTTTAACCATTTGTACATAGTTACAACACTGTATATATACATAATATGACATTTGTAATGTCTTTATTCTTTTGGAACTTTTGTGAGTGTTATGTTTACTGTTCATTTTTATTTCACTTTTGTATATTATCTACTTCACTTGCTTTGGCAATGTTAACATATGTTTCCCATGCCAATAAAGCCCATTGAATTGAGAGAATGGGGGTTTTATGATCCTCACCCAACAGGGCAACAAGACCTACAGGTAGTATGTATTTACAAGCCTGTCTGATTTTAGCCATCCTAACTCCATACACAARAGGYTTKAAAAGTGGCTGGCACATCASAAAMTACACTGARAAKATAGTYTGAAGTACAGTTGGAACATTTCTCATAGGCCTATCAAATCTACTCTGGAGCAGATTTAAGAAACAGCCGAAAGAGAAGTTGAGCAGTGAGGCCAGGTGAGGAGTACAGGTGCTGAAAGCTTTCTGTCTGGTCTCAATGGAAGATTTCAAACAAATAGACAGAATCTTAATATAATGAAAACAAAATAGTAATTAAAGGGACGGCGACAGACAAAACAACACCGTAGAGTCCATAGATGTTATTAACTGTTGTGTCTGAAGTTGAACAAGCAAGTTTCACTACCAGGTAGTTGTCACAGTACACTTTGCCTATAACGTTCCCACACAATTTCAAACGAATAGTTAAAGACAGTGTTATGATGAATTTTACAAAAGAGTACAACCATATTATACAAACTAAAATACCACACCTGTTGGGTGTCATGACGACATTATACTGTAGTGGATAACATATAGCAAGGTACCTGTCATAGGACATGACCGCTAAATTGCTGAATTCAATAGATCCATATGTGTATATACAAAAGATCTGTAGGTGACAGTACACAGTGGAAACTGAATGGGCATCTGAAACCAAATGAGTCATAAGAGCAGGAAACAAAGCAGTGCTCCATACAACTAATTCAACAAACAAACTGCACAGAAACAGATACATGGGTTCATGAAGGCTTCTCTCCATACATATAACCACAATAAGCACTGTGTTCGTAAATACTATGGAGATGTATAACACAGTTATTATAATGAAATAGAAGTACTTTAAGTGTCCACTGTCACTATATCCAGCTAGCATAAATGACGTGAATTGTGTTGAGTTCTCCATTTTCCTAATACTACCTATYGAAATATTTGTAGATATATTTGGTTCACAAGACAAGGYTAACAGTGTCTATCAMGTGAAACTATCAATCTCTTATTGATGTCTCATAAATCCTTCATTCTTWGATTTGCCATCGATTACCAAGACTCTTTGCATTATTGCCACGTTATTACTCTTCAAAGTGTTTAATCCCATAGGCATCCCCATGGAAAAACATTGTTACCTGTGGCTGCAATGGACATTGAGTASTCTATACAGCAAACTTCATTCATCCCTAGTGTAGTTCAATAATATGAATATATTGAATAACAAAMACAATTGACGCAATGTCTCAGCTACCAGTCTTTACTTCTCTGCTACACTTACAAACACTCCCATCATAGTGTGTGAATCAAACAGGAGGCTAGTCGTGCAGACCCATACGGTGGTAAAACTCCCAGGGATAAGTCATATATACATCTCCCCACCAGACCATGGATCAACCCCTGTGTCCACCCATCTCACTCTTTCTCCCACTTGCCTGTCTCCCCCTCTGATGTCCTTACTGTCTGAATATAAAAAGTACAAAAAACACCTAAAACAACAAAAACAGGATTTAAGTCTAAAAAAGGATGGAAGTCCGGATCACCTGGTATCTTTCTCCAGACTGCCGTGGTGTAGACATAGGCATATTGTATGTTCTGTGTCAGTGGGCTATTCCACATAAACTACTGTCACATCACTGACCTTTTATACCTTAAAAAAAAAAAAAACATTATGCAGCAGTTTGTTTACTCAAACTTCAATGCACTCATGGTCGATCCCCATTTTCCTTAGATCTGTTCATGTTCAAGTTTGTTTATTATATACACATGATGTACGTGGAGTACACAGTGCAACGAAATGCTTACTTGCAGGTTTACCTCTCAACAATGCAACACCAATAGGAAAGGAGTTATCTGAATAAAATAGTAAAAAAATAAAATCTCAATGTTAAAAAAATAGMATACAAATTTTGCTAAAATATCTACAAAAAGTCACTCAATTTAATTAAAGTAGGATATTTACACATGTGTAGGGGAATTGTGCAATAACAAATAGACATTGTGCAGTATTATAAATACAGTAGGAGTACAGTAGCAGCASTCATGGAGTGTGTGTGTAGCGTAGGTGTGTGTGTGTMTGAGTGTGTTTGTATGTTCGAGCCTTCGTGTGATTGAGTGCATGTGTGTTAAGGTGGAGTTCAGTAGTCTGATGGCTTGTGGGTAAAATCTTTCTATGAGCCTGGTGGTTCCGGGACCCAATGCTCCGGTTTCGTCTGCAAGATACATACAGTGCCTTGCAAAAGTATTCATCCCCCCTGGCGTTTTTCCTATTTTGTTGCATTACAACTTGTTATTTAAATGGATATTATGTAATGGACGTACAGTAGAAGTATTAGAAGTTTTGAATCCAGCGTTGTTTTGCGTGTCAGTTCATAAACCATGTGCCATGGAATCGGTACATCAAAAATCTCTTCCCAACTTGTCACGTTCGTTGGAATAAATGGACCAAGGCYCAGCATGCGTAGAGTTCCACATGTTTATTAAATGAAACTAACAAAAAATAAAAAATAAAGAGTAACGATATGCAACACAAATGCAGTGCTCACAGGCACTACACAAAAACAAGATCCCACAACCACAGTAGGGAAAGGCTGCCTAAAATATGATCCCCAATCAGAGACAACGATAGACAGCTGCCTCTGATTGGAACCATACCGGCAACATAGAAATACAAGAAACTAGAGTACACACCCTAGTCACACCCCGACCTAACCAAAATAGAGAATTAAAAGGCGCCCTAAGGTCAGGGCGTGAATAGTTATGCACACTCAAGTTTTTGTATTTTTTTCTCATTTCTTGTTTGTATCGCAATAAAAAATATTTTGCATCTTCAAAGTGGTATGCATGTTGTGTAATCAATTGATACAACCCCTCCCCCCCCCGAAAAAAACGATTTTAATTACAGGTTGTAAAGGCAAAAATAGGAAAAATGCTAAATACATTCGCAAGCCACTATATATTTATGCTGTATATATTTTTACTTAAGTATATTTATAACCAAATACTTTTAGACTTTTACTCAAGTAATATTTTACTGGGTGACTTTCACTTGAGTCAMTTTCTTTTAAGGTATATTTACTTTTACTCAAGTGTGACAATTGGGTACTTTTTCCACCTCTGCAAATTTGTTTATGTCCCTGTTAGTGAGCATTTCTCCTTTGAAAATATAATACATCCACCTGACAAATGTAGCATATCAACAAGTTGATTAAACATGATACTTACACATGTGCACCTTGTGCTGGGGGCAATTAAAGGCCACTCTAAAATGTGCAGTTTTGTCACACAACACAATGCCACATGTGTCTCAAGTTTGGAGGGAGCGTGCAATTCGCATGCTGACTGCAGGAATGTACACCAGACCTGTTGCCAGATAATTTTATGTTATTTTCTCTACCATAAGCCGCCTCAAGTCATTTTAGAAAATTTGGCGGTACGTCCAACTGYCCTCACAACCACAGACAACATGTAACCACACCATCCCAGGACCTCCACATCCGGCTTCTTCACCTGCTGGACCATCTGAGACCAGCCGATGAAACTGAGGAGTATTTATATCTGTAATATGGCACTTTTGTGGGGAAAACTCATTCTGATTGGCTGTACCAGGCTCCCCAGTGGGTGGGCCAGGCTCCCAAGTGGATGGGACAATGCCTTCTCAGTCATGTGAAATCCATAGATTAGGGCCTAAAACAGTTATTTCTATTGACTGATTTCCTTATATAAACTGTAACTCGGTAAAATCGTTGAAATTGTTGCATGCTGTGTCTATATTTTTGTTCAGTATAGATTATTTTCCATTCTCCTGATAACATAATTCATAGTCTAAATCAAAKAATATTATACTTTGCATCCTGCAGTGAAATGATTTATTTATGAAGTATGCTAAATCCATAATTCAGACGACCATTTCTAATCCATGATAATCTGTTTAAACTAAACTCCTCACTTGATTCTTATACTTGTGAGATTGCCATTTTTTTAAACGCCCGCTATAATGTGATATGCAAATGGCCACCAATAACTGGTATTCAAGGAAAACAGAGAGAGAAACAGTTACCATTTTGTAACACAGGCCCTCCAGCATTAAACAGGGCATGTCTAGCCYATGTTTATTGGCTAGCTACTTGGTGGTATGCGCTAGCCCTAGCTTTCAATAGGTGACGTGACTAGGTCTGAGACCTAGAAGTAGCCTTGTTGTTTCCCTTGCTCTGGAGCTTTTGTGGAGTGACAGGTGCTTCATGGGTGACATGCTTCATGGGTGACATTGTCGATYTGTTCATTGGGTCCCTGGTTTGCACCCAGATTGGGGCAAGGACAGTGACGAAAGTAACACTGTTACATTGATTCTCAGTTTGATGACTCAGTTGATCACTCAGTTGGTTTCTGCCTGGCTACTGTAGTTGCTGTGGAGGAGATCAGTGAGCGCAGTCGATGTGAAATGACTAACTAGTTAGCAGTGCGCGCTAGTAGCATTCAATCAATGACATCACTCGCTCTGGGATGTGGAAGTAGTTGTTTCCCTTCCTCTGCAAGGGCTGTGGATTTTGTTGATTGACAGGTAATGATGCTTCATGGGTAATGGTTGTCAATGTGTTCAGAGGGTTCCTGGTTGGAGATCAGTTTGGGGCAAGGTGAGAGACAGAAGCAACACTTTTATAGTACACATGGTCAGAGTGATATTCTTAAATAAAGATAGTAGTTTGGTAGGATAATGTAGCACATCAGAAGAGTACAGACTTAGGGTCAATACTACTGTTGGCTATTGTCATTCTGTTGAACACATTTAGGGCAGTAACTTGGAACAGCATTGTGTAAACCTCTGTCCATGTAAAGAACGGTTTAAATGAAAATGTATTGCACCACAAAATAATGTACAAACCAAAAAATGCATTTCTGGCACAGGCTTCTGGAAACGCAAATTAGATATAAAATAAACAAAAAAAAGTCACTGTCGGAAACAGTCTTTTGATGCTTTAATCTTCTTAGGAACTCTTACTCATTGGCCCTCCCACTGCCCCCCACACAGCTCACTTTCCAGCCCACTTTCCAGCTCACACTCTCAACACACTAGATCCCCTGAACGCAGCTCACTCTCCAGATCCCAATCATCTGTTCGCACACCTGTATGCCATTATCACACACTATTTAGTTCAGTCCTTTGTACCCCATCACTGTGAGGTATTGTTTGTTTTGTGACACCGTCTTTCAGAGCTTCAATCTAAACTTACTAAAAAGTGTGTGCCTCTGGCCTGGAGGGAAGCAAAAGTCATTCCGCTACACAAGAATAGTAAAGCACCCTTTACTGGCTGAGATAACAGACGAATCAACCTGTTACAACCCTTAGTAACATTTGGGGAAAAATGGTGTTTGACCGTATACAGTGCTATTTTACAGTAAATAAATGAACAACAGATGTTCAGCATGCTTATATGGAAGGGTGTTTTTCAACAAGCATGGCACTTACACAAATAACTGATGATTGTCTGAGAGAAATTGATAAAAAGATTGTGGGAGCTGTTTTGTTTGACATTATCAATCATAGTATGCTGCTGGAAAAACTTAAATGTTATGGCTTTACATCCATTGCTATATTGTTGATTGAGAGTCCAACAGATCACAGAGGGTGTTCTTTAATGGTAGCCTCTCCAACATAATCCAGGTAGAATCATGCATTCCCCAGGGCAGCTGTGTAGGCCCTTACTTTTTTCAATCTTTACTAATGACCTGCCACTAACTCTGAGTAAAGCCCATGTGTCTATGTCACGACTCCGACCGAGGCAGGCTTTCCTTCCCGTTCGGGTGGCGCTCGGCGGTCGTCGTCACCGGCCTATTAGCTGCCACTGATCCTTTTTCTCCCCTCCTTATGTGTTTATTGATTACACCTGTTTTCATTTGTTGGTAATTAGTTGGGCTTATCAGTCAGCCGGCCCGCCGGTTCTTTGTGCGGGATTATTAGTTGTTAGCGTGGTGTCTGTTTGTACTACGTGTCTACGTGGTTACTGGACTGCTTTCATTCCCCGTGTCTGGGTAGTTTTTTGTGAGCACCCAGTATATTAGAAGGTGACTTTATTTTCTCAGTGTTCATTAAAAGGGAACATTTGTTATTGCACCCTCTGCTTCCTGCGTTTGACTTCGCACTCCGACACCCAGTCCTTACAGTCTATGTATGCAGATGACTCAACACCATACACATCGTCTACTACAGCGAGTGAAATCACTC
>NW_019943143.1:156454-164993 GCF_002910315.2 Salvelinus sp. IW2-2015
ACCATTCAGTCACGTGAATTTCAGCAGGTTGACTTGCCTATAGTATTTCTGCTCTGTACCTTTCTGCTTCTTTGATTCACCAAGACTCATACCTGCTGTAAATGGGCAAAACAAATATTAGCTGCAGCAGGTCAACACTTAAAGAGTTGCAGTCAGTTTCAGAATGGGTTTCAAGAAATAACTTAGTCGTAAATATTTCAAGAACTTAAAGCATTGTATTTGAGACAAATCAATCACTGAACCCTAAACCTCAACTAAATATTGTAATGAATTATGTGGAAATTGAACTGCTTGGAGTAACCCTGGATTGTAAACTGTTTTGATCAAAACATATTGATGCAACAGTAGCTAAGATCAGGAGAGGTCTGTCCATAATAAAGCGTTGCCCTGCCTTCTTAATTAACAACAATATCAACAAGGCAGGTCCAACAGGCCCTGCCTTTGTCGCAGCTGGACTACTGCCCAACCGTGTGGTCAGATGCCACAAAGAGGGACTTGGGGAAATTACAACTGGCCCAGAACAMGGCAGCACGGCTGGCCCTTAAATGTACATGTAGATCTAACATTAATAATATGCATGTCAYTCTCTCATGGCTCAATGTAGAAGAGAGATTGACTTCATCACTACTTGTTTTTGTAAGAAGTATTGACATGTTGAATTWACCATGCTGTGTGTTTAAACCACTAGCACATAGCTCGGACACCCATGCATACCCCACAAGACATACRACCAGAGGTGCTCTTCACAGTCCCCAAATCCATAAGACTACGAGAGGCACACAGTACTACATGGAGCCATGGATACATGGAACACTATTCCAAATCAAGTAATTCACCCAAGCAGTAAAATCTGATTTTTAAAAAACTGATAAAAATACACCTTGTGAAACAGTGACGACTGTGAAGAATTATACACACAGGTACAAACACACACATACAAACACACATAACATGCACACTATTCAAACACGTACACCTGGATTGTGTGTTGTAGAGTAGTGGCTGGAGGGCACACACTTAATATATTGTAAAATCTATTTTAATGTTTAAAAATTGTATAATGCATTTTACTGCCTTAATTMTTGCTGGACCCCAGGAAGAGTAGATGCTGTCTTGGCAGCAGCTAATGGGGATCCATAATAAATACAAATACACATACAATACTGTAGAGTCCAAAGATGTTATTAACTGTCATGTCTGAAGGTGAACAGGCATGTTTCACTACCAGGTAGTTGTCACAATACACTTTGTCCATTACATTTCCACACAATTGCAAATAAATAGTTAAAGACAGTGRTATGAGGAATTTTTGCAAAACCATATTACACAAATACACACCCTGTTGGGTGTTAAGATGATGTTATACGGTTGTGGATAACATAAAGCAAGGTACCTGTTCTAGGACATGACTGCTAAATTGCAGAATTCCATAGATTCATATGTGTACATGCAAAAGATCTGTAGGTAACAGTACACAGTGGAAACTGAATGGGCATCTGAAACCACATGAGTCATGAGAGCAGTGCTACCATATAACTCATTCACAAACAAGAAACAGATAGACTACATGGCCAAAAGTATGTGGACACCTGCTCATCAAACATCTCATTCAAAAAATCATGGGCATTAACATGGAATTGGTCCTTTGCTGCTATAACAGCCTCCACTRTTCAGGGAAGGCTTTCCACTAGACGTTGGAACATTTATTCAGGGACTTGCTTCCACTCAGCCACAAGACAATTTGTAAGGTTGGGTACTGCTGTTGGGGTTGAGGGGTAGGGGGGAAAAATGCATGTAATCTATGCACTTAAATAGCGACTATTTTCATGTGGTTAATTTTCAGTCCAGCCAGGTAGGCTATACTCCTGTTTTAAAATGAAGCAATGTGCTTAATATTAGGAAAGTTGAGAAATAAATATAGTAGGCCTATCSTATYGAWAGCTYATGGGATCCTCTTTTGACTAGATGCCATCAAAACTGTTTTCTCACGCACTTGCATAGCCTACAGAAATGTTGCTCAACATGAGCTCATGGSCTCTCATGAAGTGTTTGATTTGATTTTTGATTACATTTGCATTGATGTCAGAGTGATTAGAGGGACAATASAGTGCTGAGTACCAGGCAGTTAGAACGTTTGGTAGGCTACTAATGACCATCAGCAGCATCCGAGCTTGGAGAAGCCCAGTTACCGTGACTAAACAGTCACGTGGAATATGACTGCGGTCATGACTCGTGACCACCGGTGTGGTGGTAATATGGTCACATAACAGCCCGTATCAAGACTTTCACTCTCAGGTCACAGGTCAACATAGTATGATCAACAATGTGTTTGTAGTATTTTTCCAGCACAGTCAACTTSTTGTTAGGCCCAGTTTGATATTGTTGCATCATTCACATCAGACCGGTCTGAAGGGAGGCCATTAAGCCTAATGCCACTCTCCACCTTCCTGGGACTAACCCTTTAATTGGTGTAACGAGAGACAAGAGACCGTGACCAAGGGCTACCRCTGTMGTTGTTTCAGCCTCTATGATCTCACAGGTAGGTGTTMSTAAATTGTTTTCAATGGAATTGAGAGAAACAGTGGAGTTATCTAAAGACTGATGGCCAAAGACAGTAAACATGTTTTCTTGCTGAACAGCTTCTAAATGCATTCAAGTCGCTACTTAACATCCCAATGTCTCTGCGTTTCTATGTGGTATGCACTTTTATATTATATCTCAAATACACAATATTACATATCATTTTTAAACCTTGCCTTGAAGAAATGTCCACATAAATACTGTACGGTGGGAGAATYTTACCCCTTTCAAACCACTGAAACCCCAAAGGAGTGCTCTTTAATGACTGCAATTTCCAGCAAGACCAAAACAAGTGGCATCTGTCAAGTTGCAGGCATAAGGGTATTGTGTTTCCGTCATCCCTAAGTCTAATATTAGTCAGGCCTGTGTACAAGAGGTCTAGGATCTTAATATGATCACCCTGTTGTTGCAGGACATTTCCTACACAGAAGGAAATGCAAACGTGTAGTGTATGAGGTTTAAAAGGCTTCTAAAGTTTGTAATTACCCCTGYCATTTCAGACTTAATTTTCCTAAAATTGTATCAACCCGTACAAAAATGTCCATTAATTATATTCTGCACATATCCTGTTACTGGATTATTTTCCTTCTGTGAGAAAGTGGTCAAATTAAGGTCCCGTGTGTTCAAGCAAAAAAAATATTATATGCAAAGGTTTCAAGTTAATTAGAAGTATTAACTTGTAAACTTCTTTTACACGTGAAAGGGTTGTGCCAATCAAGAGGTCAGCTGCCATGACTCCTGTGAACAGTWCACTAGGGGTAGATAGATGATACGGACCACTTCGATATCAACTCTGTGAAGGTTATGGTACTTTGTACAAACATTTTGTATTTCACACTCCGAAAATATTTTGCAATTTAAATGTTTTTCATTAAATGAAATGAAATCGTTCGTTCATGCAAAAAAATGGTGTCTAAAGTCTAGCTCTCCTCTGACTGACTTCCTGGAGCTGAACAGGTATAAAATATCAAAATTGCACATATGAGCTAAGCTTTGCTGAGATCTGTGCATTCTGCTGAAAGCCTTTAGAGACAAAGAAAATGTAACCCTTGTGGTCCAAATGCCAATTACAGATGTCAGATCTTAATTTGACCCGTTTTTGCCACAGGAGTAAATAATACTGCATCAGGAGGATTTGGATGTCTAAAGAATATATAGAATTGCCGCCAGGGGCAGCTGGAAGCGGTGATTGTATGCAATACAGTACAGTAGCTTACCTACTAGCTACAGTTGAAGTCGGAAGTTTACACACACCTTAGCCAAATACATTTAAACTCAGTTGTTCACAATTCCTGACATTTAATCCTAGTAACAACTCCCTGTTTTAGGTGAGTTAGAGATCACCACTTTATTTTAAGAATGTGAAATGTCAGAATAATAGCAGAGAGAATGATTTATTTCAGCTTTTCTTTCTTTCATCACATTCCAGTGGGTCAGAAGTTTACATACACTCAATTAGTATTTGTAGCATTGACTTTAATTGTTTCACTTGGGTCAAACGTTTCAGGTAGCCTTCCACAAGCTTCCACAATAAGTTGGGTGAATTTTGGCCATTCCTCCTGACAGAGCTGGTGTAACTGAGTCAGGTTTGTAGGCCTTGCTTACACACACTTTTTCAGTTCTGCCCACAAATGTTCTATAGGATTGAGGTCAAGGCTTTGTGATAGCCACTCCAATACCTTGACTTTGTTATGTTAAGCCATTTTGCCACAACTTTGGAAGTATGCTTGGGGTCATTGTCCATTTGGAAGACCCATTTGTGACACGCTTTACTTCCTGACTGATGTCTTGAGATGTTGCTTCAATATATCCACATCATTTTCTTCCTCATGATGCCATCTATTTTGTGAAGTGCACCAGTCCCTCTGCAGTCAAGCACCCCCACAACATGATGCTGCCACCCCCGTGCTTCACGGTTGGGATGGTGTTCTTCGGCTTGCAAGCCTCCCCCTTTTTCCCCCAAATATAACGATGGTCATTATTGCCCAACAGTTCTATTTTAGTTTCATCAGACCAGAGGACATTTCTCCAAAAAGTACGATCTTTGTCCCCATGTGCAGTTGCAAACCGTAGTCTGGCTTTTTTATAGCAGTTTTGGAGCAGTGGCTTCTTCCTTGCTGAGCAGCCATTCAGGTTATGTCGATATAGGACTCGTTTTACTGTGGCTATAGATACTTTTGTACCTGTTTCCTCCAGCATCTTCACAAGGTTGGAGGCAGGTAGTGTAGGAGTTATTGCTACATATAGAAGCAGATATCACACTATTAAACAATAGACAAGTGTACATAAAAAAATAGGAGGAGAAGGCAGACATGAGTGAATGGATACAGGCTGGTAAATACAGGAAACCAAAGATTAGCAGATGGCCAAAGCCATACGTGCCTTAAAGTGCATTTATGGAAATAGCAGGACACCATTATGAAGATAACATAGAGAGGAAAGGCCATAAGTGCTTAGGGTAAGATAGACATATATTAATTTTAGGAGACAAGAGGGTCCTGCCACCATTATAATCTAATCAAGAGCGGATACAGGCGTTATTGGGCGTAAACAAGCAGGAAGCCTGAAATGAAGGATAATAGTGGCAGATGACCTAGGAGAAGTAATGATCTCATGTGTGTGTGTATGTGTATAAAGACAGAGCCAGTGCTCTGGGAAGGTGTGTGATCCGAGGATCATCCCGGCTTGTGATACATTGTATTAAAAGTCTTTATTGATTTTACAAGTTCTTATAAGAGTGTTATATTTCTAAGACGATTATCCACGACATATTTGGCGAGCTTTGCCAGGAGGGACAGGGACTACGGAATGGCGTTCAGGGCTGGTGATAGTTTCTTTGGACAATCTTGCAAACAATGTGGCCACAACTATAAAAAGGTAAGCTTGTTCTTACGTAGTTGAAATGTTTGTATGGATTGCTTCAGAGATCCTGTCTCAGCGGGAAGGGCGCCACGTAGGTCTCTCTATCAAATTTCCTAAAAAGAAACCAGTAAATACTAAAGAACTTTTGAATTCAATGAATTTGCATGTATGTGTAATTTGGGGAATTGTATTAAATATAAATGTATGTACAGGTGCCGGGACTAAGTGAGTATGTGACTGTGACTGTCTGCCCATACGGTCAAAACAGATAATGTAGGTAGAAAATCCTGTAATACCTCTTCGATAAAATTAGTAGAAGGAAAGCTTGGACAGGTTACTTATGAATACGGCTCTAAAAAGAATAGAGAGCTGCATAAAATTTCGTGTCACACACCGCTTGGGTCAAACGTTTCAGTAGCCTTCCACAAGCTTCCCACAATAAGTTGGTGAATTTTGGCCCATTCCTCCGACAGAGCTGGTGTAACTGAGTCAGGTTTGTAGGCCTTGCTCACACACTTTTTCAGTTCTGCCCACAATGTTTCTATAGGATTGAGGTCAAGCTTTTGATAGCACTCCAATACCTTGACTTTGTTTCGTTAAGCCATTTTGCCACAACTTTGGAAGTATGCTTGGGGTCATTGTCATTTGGAAGACCCATTTGGACCAGCTTTAACTTCTGACTGATGTCTTGAGATGTTGCTTCATATATCACATCATTTTCTCTCATGAGCCACTATTTTGAGAGTGCACAGTCCCTCCTGCAGCAAAGCACCCACAACATGTTGCTGCACCCCGTGCTTCACGGTTGGGATGGTGTTCTTCGGCTTGCAAGCCTCCCCCTTTTTCCCCAAATATAACGATGGTCATATTGCCAAACAGTTCTATTTTGTTTCATCAGACCAGAGACATTTCTCAAAAGTACAAAAGTACGTCCCACTGTGCAGTTGCAACCCGTAGTCTGGCTTTTTTATGCGTTTTGGAGCAGTGGCTTCTTCCTTGCTGAGCAGCTTTCAGGTTGTCGAATAGGACTGTTTTACTTGTGATATAGTATTGTACCTGTTCCTCCAGCATCTTCAAAGGTTGGAGGCAGTAGCGCTAATGGTTAGGAGTGTTGGGCCAGTAACTGAAAGGTTGCTAGATCAAATCCCGAGCTGACCAAGGTAAAAATCTGGTTGTTCTGCCCCTGAACAAGGAGTTAACCTGACTTGCCTGGTAAATAAAATTCCTTTGGGATTGAATTGCACCAAAGTATGTTATTCTGACGAGACAAAATGCATCTCTTCTGAGTGGTATGAAGGCTGCAATGGTCCTGGTGTTTATACTCTGCGGTAATATTGCTGTACAAGAAATGTGGTCCTTCTTGTTAACGGCAGCCTTCTCCTCTTCCGTATGTTTGGCCATATTAGGCCAAACATAGAAACAGACAAACTAGACACACATAATAGAATGCCGCAGCCCGCTCACGTCCTGACAACACTAAAACAAGCCAAAACACACAGAACTATGGTCAGGAAAGTGACAGTACCCCTTCCTGAGGTGAGACTCCAATGCCCCCTAAACTCTAGGGGAGGGTCTGGGTTGGGCAATCTGTCGCGGGTTGGCGGCCTGTCGGCGCTGACCGGACCACCTCCACCATCTGTCTTTGTCCCCCTCCTTTAGCCGTCCTTTGAGTGCGGACCCTCGCCCGACCTTGGCTAGGAACCCTCACAAAGGGCCCCATCAGACTGAGGAGACAGCTCCGAACCGAGAGGTAGCTCCGGACCGACAGGTAGCGTCCGGACCGACGAAGGTAGCTCCGGACCGAGAGGTAGCTCCGGCCGAATGCGGGCGGCTCATGACTGCGGGCGGCATCTGGACGGGCGGCTCTGGCGCTCTCTGGCTGCGTCCTGACTGGCTGGAGGCTCGTGACTGGGCTTGCTGCTGGCGGCTCTGGCGGCTCTGACTGGCTGGCGGCTTCTGGCGGCTCCTGACTGGCTGCGGCTCTGGCGCCCGCTGGTGCTTGGCGCTTTGGACGCGGCGGACTCCTGACGGCGCTGGCAGGCGGGCGCTCTGACGGCGTGGGCAGGCGGGCGGCTCTGACGGCGCTGGGCAGGCGGGCGGCTCAGACGGCGTGGGCAGGCGGGCGCGTCAGACGGCGGCTGGGCAGGCGGGCGGCTAGAGGCGCTGGGCATGGCCGGGCGGCTGGCAGACCTGCTGAGGCGCAGTAGGCCTGTGGTGTTGCCGAACCGGTGCCATGTACACAGCCGAGGGATCGGACTGGAGACGCAGCATTATGTTGAGCCAGGCTTCCATGGCACCTGGCTCGATGCCCACTCTAGCCCGGCCGATATCGTGGAGCTGGGATGTACCGCACCGGGCTATACACCGTACGGATTGACACCGTGCGCCTTTTCCGCACAACACGGTGTTCTGCCCGTACTCTCACTCTCACGGCAAGCCCGGAGTTGGCGCAGGTCTCCTACTGACATTGCACACTCCCCTTTAGCCCCCCCCCCCCAATACATTTTGGGTTTCTTCTCGGCTTCCTGCGCGACAGCCGTGTTCTTCTATAACGACGGTTCCCCTTCGCGGCTGCCTTCCGCTCTCCTAGCGCCCTCCACCTGTTCCCATTGGAAGGCGATCCTTACCAGCAGGAATGCTCCTCCATGTGTAGCAACCCTTTCCGGTCCACACCTCTTCCAAGTCCATTCCTCCGGTTCCGCGCTGCTGCTAGCGCCGTTGCTATGCTGCTTGGTCCTGAGATTGGTGGTTCTGTACGGCAGCTTCTCCTCTCGTCTGAAGAAGGAGGTGTAAACAGGATCGAACCAAGGCCGCAGCGTAGCTTGTGCTCAACATGTTTTAATTAAAACGATAAAAGTTGAAACACTTACACGATACAAAGATAACAAAATTGGCAACCGCATACCAGCCCTATCTGTGCAGAGAAAACACAGAGACAGGAAACCCCCAACACAAATCCAACAGCAAAAAAGCCCACCTATATATGATTTCCATCAGAGACAACACAAACATTGCCCTCTGATTGAGAGACCATATTAGGCGCAAACATAGAAACAGACAAACTAGACACGCAACATAGAATGGCCCACCAGCTCAC
>NW_019943143.1:165018-173312 GCF_002910315.2 Salvelinus sp. IW2-2015
TAAGTAGGTAGAAGCCACGATACCGCCCTTTAAAAAAGAAAATTAGAAAGGGGTCTGCTTGGGTGGATATTCACGGCAGGAGCGTCTGTGGTGAATATTTTATAGAACGCGGAAGAACGCTGGCCTGATTGTGCGGGGTTCAACTGCAAAATAAATCTGTGGATAAAAACGCTCCGTCTAGCTAAACGGGGTTTGAAAATCGGTAGGTCACGCCACAATATTGCTCTAATATGGAATAGAGATCAGTATTGGGTGGGTGAATAGGATATGAAGACAGGCTGGCCCGATTAGGTAGTAGTCTCGTCATATCGTAAAAATCCCATAAGTATAATTCCGGTTTATGTTGAGGAAGTGGATTAAATTAGTAGGAAAAACTATGGGTCGTTTTAGGTAAACGAATGGATGAGAATTCTTGTGATGATGACAATTGGGAGTCCTGACCAACACTAAAACAAGCAAAACACACAAGAACTATGGTCAGAACGTGACACTTCTGGTGTTTAGAAATTGCTCCCAAGGATGAGCCAGACTTGTGGAGGTTTGCAATATTTCTTCTGAGGTCTTGGCTGATTTATTTTGATTTTCCCATGATGTCAAGCAAAGAGGCACTGAGTTTGAAGGTAGGCCTTGAAATACATCCACAGGTACACCTCCAATTGACTCAAATTGTCAATTAGCCTATTAGTTTATCAGAAGCTTCTAAAGCCATGACATAATTTTCTGGAATTTTCCAAGCTGTTTAAAGGCAGTCAACTTAGTATGTAAACTTCTGACCCACTGGAATTGTGATACAGTAAAATAATCTGTCAGTAAACATTTGATGGAAAAATTACTTGTGTTATGCACAAAGTAGATGTCCTAACCGACTTGCAAAACTATAGTTTTGTGGAGTGGTTGAAAAACTAGTTTTAATGACTTCAACCTAAGTATATGGAAACTTCCGACTTCAACCGTACATATACAATAAATAATGCAATAATGCAACATGACTAAATAAATAATCAGCTGTTTGATCAAGCAAATGGATTCATCCCTTTTATTTATAGGAAATGATTTGTGTATTTTACTAGGACAAGAAACAAAATCCAACAGTTTTCTAATGAACATTTCCTCAAAATATCAAAAGGATTTGCTAGATCCTTCACTACTAGAGGAATACTTTATTGCCCATTTGTGGAAACAGAACTTATTGGATCGTCACATCATTTTACTCTGTCCCCAACCCCCCTGAAACACATGTACATGTCCACTGACATGCTAGAAGAACGTAGGATCAGCGACACAGCAGCATCCCTGATTTGACTATACTACAGTGCTTTACAGTACTATGACAGTAAAATACATTTAACGGAAATACATAAGAATTTACAGAAATAAAATGCAATACAAACGATTATGTTGATGATAAAACAAATGTACAGTATAAGCATTCAGTTCTGGCAGCAGGTCTGGCAGCTCACATTCTGACAGATATTCCTGTCAGTCCTGGGATTCAAACCAGTAACCCTGCCCTGCTGCTGTACCATCTAAAGTCATAATTGGTACCAGTTTAGGTTCAGATTRCTGATCTCCTTGGTCCTAATCCCTATATGATAGGGCATAACAGTGGTTGGAACAGAACATAGCCACAGGAAGTAGGGGTGCTGAGGGTGATGCACCCRCTGAAAAATCTGAATTAATAACAAATATTAATATGTTTGGGAAACTTTTTTTCTCACAAAAGTAGCACACTGGGCCTTTACTAGTCTTGCATTAGCGGACCAATGTAGCCTTCTGTAGTGTGGGCATAGGATTTTTTCCCCCACAGCTATGGAACAGAATGAACAGTACTGATATTAACACATTAACCTCCTTGCTAACTGTGCTGTGCCTGTTGTAAACAACAGAAAAGGGAGGGCTGTAGAGAAGTTGATGAAAGTGATCAAGTGGGGAGCACACAAATTAAAAGCCTTATTTCGTGACTCCTTATAGGCTTTTAAGCAAACACATAATATTTAAACACATGAGAGCACAGCTAACATGAAACAAAAATCCACTAAACTTGCTATGATACATATATCATGAAGGATACTCATTGCACTTTCAACACAGGAGAGTTTAACAATTGCTAAGTGAGAGAAAATGGTTATGGGAATAAAATACAACTGGCTTACAAATGGAGACAAACCTGTCATAAGCCATCACTGCCAGAATAAGTAAGCACTCATTACATATACATTGCAGAAAAAACCTGCAATATACAACCTTCGTGAGAGATTCCCTTTATTTCTGCCTCATGGCAAAATGTGTAGAACTGCAGGAAATGAACTTGAAAATGCAACAACATTAAAAAAATTCAAGATGACAAATATTTTAGGAAGATGGTCAGGGACACAGTGTCCTGAAGTTAGGTGGGCCAAGAGTCCAGATCTGGCAGAATGGATCTTCCCAAAGATCCCACTCAGCATCTGTTTGAGCATAGTCGGAAGGTAGGGAGGACAGCTCCCCTTGCTGCTCTGTAGTTATGCAGTTAACTAGCTAATGTGACACAAAACATTCTCTGTTAGAATACATTATAAACTTTTTTAAATCATCTTTGGGCAACAGAGAAATTATGCCAAAATGACACGTGTACAGTATTTGTACTGTCAATTATAGCAACTGAAGTAAGAAAACACATAATTCACCATTACAAAAAGGAACTATCAGGTTATATTTCAGGGTTAAGGCCTAGTACCTTTTTACAAGCCTGCCTGATTGTAACCATCCTAACACCATACATAATAGGATTGAAAATTGGTGGACATATCAGAAAATAAACAAATAAAATAGAGCGAAGTATAGGTGGAAGATGAGCAGTTTCATATCTGCTTTGTATAATCACAAATAACCAACCAAAGGAGAAGTTCAGCATAGAGGCTATATGTGGCGTACAGGTGTTAAATGCTTTCTGTTTCGTCTCTTTTGAAGACTTTAAACATATCTGTAGAATTTTTACATATGAGTATATGGTAGGACATATAATACAAGAAATATAAAGCATAGTGACAGCAAGACCCCATATATTATTCAGCATAGTATTTGAACAGGCAAGCTTGACTACTGAGTAGTTGTCACAATACAGTCTGTCTAGAACATGGGTGTCAAACTCTGGCCCGCGGGCCAAATTTGGCCCGTGGGGTAATTATATTTGGCCCGCGAGACAATACCAAATTACTACTAGAGCTGGCCCGCCGGTATTATACAGCGCATTCACCGCTAATACTACGAATCCCATAATGCTCTGCTGTTGTTTTCGCGCGCCAATCAGGACAGGACTCAGAAACGCCCTCTCCTCTGTGACAGTAGTCATAGCAACATAGACGCTACAACTGTCAGCGCGCTATCCCTTCCCAAAAATGGCGAAAAAGAAAGGCCAGAAAAACAGGAGCTTTCTGGACAAGTGGGAGCAGAATATCTGTTTACATATGTAAAAGACAAACCTGTTTGTCTTGTTTGAGAGTCAACGTGGCTGTAAGTAAGGAGTACAACATTAGACGACACTATGAAACGAAACACCATGACAAATACAAGGACATGGACATGACTCAAAGGAGCCAGAAAGTAGAGGAGATGAAAAGAAGTTTGGTTTCACAACAGATTTTTTCAAAAAAGCCACATCACAAAGTGAGGCTGCTGTAAAGGCTAGTTTATATAGTGGCAGAGAGATCGCAAAACAGCCCGGCCCTTTAATGAGGGAGAGTTCGTGAAAAAGTGCATGATGAAAGTTTGTGACCTCGTATGCCCAGAGAAAAGCAAGCATTTTCAAACGTGAGCTGAGCAGGAACACAGTAGCTGATCGCACATGTGATCTTGCCACCAATCTGTATGACCAGACTGATGGAAAGAGGAAAATATTTCGTTGCGTCTCCCTCGCTTGTGGATGAGAGCTGCGACGCATCTGGAAAAGTTTATTTGGTATTTAAATCAGAAGGCTGCAAATGAAAAGAGGCATACGATTTTTTATTTAAATTTTATTTATTTAATAAATGAATGCCATTGATGTGTTTTTTCATTTGAAATTCGATTTTGCATGTCTCCACTATTAAATTATATATTGTATGGTAATAAAGCGATGCTTGTTCATATTCAATGTTAAAGCAAAACTTGTTTGGGTCCATATTAAAAGGTTCATTTGTTCAATGTTGGCCCGCGACTTTGTTCAGGTTTTACATTTTGGCCCACTGGTGATTTGAGTTTGACACCCCTGGTCTAGAACGTTACCACAAAATTGCAGTCGCAACTCAGGGAGATAATTAATGGCGTTGAGGAAAAAGAAGACAACCAGGAGAGTAGAATTAAGCCACAAAATAGTTTAGGTGTCATAATATTGTTAAATCGTAGAGGATAACAAATAGAAATGTACCTGTCATAGGACATAACTGCTAAATTATAAAATTCTGTTAGAGTATATGTGTAAAACACATAAATCTGTAGACAACAATAAAGAAGGGAAATATCATGTGTGTCAGAGAGTATGTAAAACATGAGAGCAGGAAACAAACCAGTGCTCCCATACAACTGATTAAGAAACAAAGCACAAATAAACAGATACATGGGTTCATGAAGGCTTCTTTCAATGCAGATAACTCCAATAAGCAAAGCATTGCAAGAATAATGACAAAATATATTACAGTTACTAGAGCAAAGTAGAAATACTTCATTTTGTCCGATATCACCGTATGCAGCAAGCCTGAAGACCTTATAGTGAGTAGAGTTTTCCATGGTCCTGGGATTGTTAAATGTTTGAAGAAGAGTAGCCAAGCTCTCTGATATGGTAGCTTTAAATATTTATATTTAATTCATGAAATTACAAAGAAGCGACAACCTAAATTGATAATCCTTGACTTGTTGATTCAGTGATAGATTTGCACATATCTATACTCACCAACATGGAAGGCGTTTACATTCTCCTCATAACATAATTCATAGCCTAAATCAAACATATTATACTGTTCCTAGGCCGTCATTGTAAATATGAATTTTGTTCTTAACTGATGTGCCTCGTTAAAATAAAGGTTAAATGTAAAAATGTATCCATCACTCATGTTACTTATTACATTTAAATGGGAAATATAATAAATTGATTACATGTAAAGCATGTTAAATCCAAAATGTTCACAGACCATTTCTAAACCATGATGAACTGCTTAAACTACGCTCCTCGCTTGATTCTTATACTTGTGAGAGAAAAAATAAAAAACGCCTACCATGGTGTGATATGCAAATAGTCATCAACACCTGGGGAAAATTAACAAAAAACCATATAGAGAGAAACAGATACCATTTTCTATGACAGGCCCTCCATGGTGTTCAAAGCCTTTCTTAAATTCTATAGACATACAGTAATTCATAAACAATGGTAGATTAAACGGAGCATGTCTAGCCCATATGAAATGGCTAGCTTGTCGGGGGTACACTCTGGAGTTCAATCGGTGACGTCACTCGCTCTGAGACCGAGATGTACAGTAGTTGTTTCTCTTGCTCTGCAAAGAAAGTGGCTTTTGTGGTCTGACAGGTAATGATGCTTTGCGGGTGATGATTGTTGATGTGTTTAGAGAGTCACTCGTTCAAGCTCAGGTTGGGGAAAGGTGAGGGACGGAAGCAACACTGTTACAGCACACATGGTCAGAGTGACATTCTTAAAAACCTCTACAGGATTGATGCTAATGTGATTAGCATGAGGTTGTAGGTAACAAGAACATTTCCCAGGGCATTGACATATCT
The DNA here is from genome assembly GCF_002910315.2 of Salvelinus sp. IW2-2015. NCBI lineage: Eukaryota > Metazoa > Chordata > Actinopteri > Salmoniformes > Salmonidae > Salvelinus > Salvelinus sp. IW2-2015. The sequence continues at coordinate 170,764 of NW_019943143.1, forward strand.
GATATTGGCAGAAAGCTTCCATTCTTGTTAATTTAACTGCACTGTCCAATTTACAGTAGCTATTACAGTGAAATAATACCATGCTATTGTTTGAGGAGAGTGCACAGTTATGAACTTGAAAATGTATTAATAAACCAATTAGGCACATTTGGGCAGCCTTGATACAACATTTTGAACCGAAATATAATGGTTCATTGGATCAGTCTAAAACTTTGCACATATACTGCTGCCATCTAGTGGCCAAAATCTAAATTGTGCCTGGGCTGGAATAATAAATGATGGCCTTTCTCTTGTATTTCAAAAATGATATATATATATTGCTTTGTATTATATTTTACCAGATCTAATGTGTTATATTCTCCTACATTAATTTAACATTTCCACACACTTAAGTCTTTCCTTTAAAATGGTTTAAAGAATATGCATATCCTTGCTTCAGGTCCTGAGCTACAGGCAGTTCGATTTTGGTATGTCATTTTAGGCTACATTTTTAAAAAGGATCCAATCCTTAAGGGGTTTTTAAATAACGAGAGTAGTTTGGTAGGATATTACTTGCAGCACATCAGAAGAATACACATCCTTAATGTTATGTTATTGAACTGGCTGTGTTAGTGCCCTATGATCCTGTTAAAACAATGTATGTGTGGGTACCAGTGGATGCTGGTTGGGGGAGCTATAGGGGGTAGTATTCTTTGTTTTCTTTATTATTTTAGTTAGGTCAGGGTGTGACATGGGGAATGTTTGTGTTTTGTCTCGTTTTGGGTGGTTATATGGTAAAGGGGGTGTTGGGTTTAGTGTATGGGTTTGTGTTGAGTGAATGTTTCTAGATATGTCTATGGTTGCCTGAGTGGTTCTCAATCAGAGACAGATGTCTTTCATTTGTCTCTGATTGGGAGCCATATTTAAGGCAGCCATAGGCATCATGCGTTTGTGGGTAATTGTCTATGTTCTATGTTGCATGTGTGCACTTAGTCCTTATAGCTTCACGTTCGTCTGTCGGTTGTTTTGTTCATTTTGTAAGTATTTGTTTTTTTTCCTTCATTAAAAGAAGATGTATTTTTCACGCGCTGCGCCTTGGTCCTCTCTCTCTCTTATCAAGACGATCGTAAATTGAACGGAGGTAAACATGTGGTTTCCATATGTTTAATGTGTTTGATACCGTTCCAATTAATCCATTCCAGCCATTACAATGAGCCTGTCCTCCTACAGCTCTTCCCAATAGCCTCCACTGGTGGGGACCTCTAGGCTGGTACTCTACAATGTAGAAGAAGAATGTGACATCACCAATGGGCTGGGTAGGCAATGTTATCAGATCTATTATTAACGTTTTAACCCAAATTCCACCAAAATGTTTCCTGCCCCATTAGAGGAAATAATACACTAGACCACGTGTATACAAACATTCCGGAGGCTTACAAAGCCATTCCGATCCCCCACCTGGGACAGTCTGATCACCTTTCACTGTTCCTACTCCCCAAGTATTTACCCCTCATTAAACACGTGAAACCATCAGTGAGGACAGTCAAAGTGTGGTCAGAGGGGTCAGACTCATTACTACAGCACCAGTTTCAACATACAGACRGGAGATTGTTTGCCTCTCAGGCCACACTTGACTCCCATACGGACATTGAAACATATGCTTCTTCCGTTCTGGATTACATCAACATCTGCATCAACAATGTCACCACCCATAAACGAATAAAGACCTTCCCCAACCAGAAGCCTTGTATAAACAGAGAGGTAAAGACACGCAATGCTGCTTTCAGATCTGGCGATGCGGAAGCCTACAGCTCATCCAGGGCCAACCTGAAAAAGGGCCTCAAGATGGCTAAACATGACCACAAACTGCGGATTGAGGAGCACTTCAACAACAACTCCGACCCTCAACGCATGTGGCAGGGCATCCAAGCCATCACAGACTACCGGCCAAAAAACCTAGACTTTACAAGTCCAAAGTCCAGTTACAGAGAGAGGGGCTGATCCCAGGGTCATGGAGTTTGATGACCAACCTAGCATTCAGTACGGTCATTCCCTCTAGGTTGGTCATCAAACTCCATGACCCAGGGATCAGCCCCTCTCTCTGTAACTGGACTTTGGACTTCCTAACCAACAGACCCCAGTCTGTCAGGTTAGATAACTTCACCTCCTTAAACCCTGAAACCTGAACACCGTGTGCCACAAGGGCTGCGTGCTGTTTCCCCTCCTGTACCTCCCTCTTCACCTACGACTTGCGCGTTCCTGTACACGTTCAAACCATCGGCAAGTATTACAGACGACACCACGGTGTAGCCTGATCAACGTGACAAAGCGAGTCACCTAGAGGAGGAGTCAAGCATCTGGCTTGCAATGGTGTTCCACAACCTGGCCCTCAATGCAAAGAAAACCAAGTAGCCATGTGGATTACAGTGATGTCTAAAGCTGCAGGCCACGCCGAAGCTCATTGATGGCCACTGAGGTGCGAGCACCGTGCCCAAGCTTCAAATTCCTGGCGGTGTCTACACCTTCATCCCCACCGTGAGGTGCTCCTCTCCTGAACGCTCAACACCTCA
>NW_019943144.1:0-11520 GCF_002910315.2 Salvelinus sp. IW2-2015
GAGGAGAGAGAGAGGAGAGAGAGAGAGGAGAGAGAGGAGAGAGAGAGAGGAGAGAGAGAGAAGAGAGAGAGGAGAGAGCGAGCAATAGCGAGAGAGAGAGAAAAAAAAGGCCTGCTCTCCTCTGCAGTAACTAGTTACAGACGGACTTCCAGAGCATTTCCCTAATGATTCTGTTTCTGGTTGTGTACAGCATCCCTGTAGCGCTGTTTCCCAACAAGCCGCTCCGCAGACCCTTATCCTGTTGTCCCAAATGGCACCCTATTCCCTATGGACCTTGGTCAACAGTAGTGCACTATATAGGGAGAAGGGTGCCATTTGGGAAACAAATGATAAATGCTTTCCTTGTGACAAATTTTTCAGGCATCATGTTGTGTTTTTTCTATTAAATATTTGTCTATGAACTCCTGAACTCCTATTACTCCTGAACTGAAGAGCATTTATTTGTCTTTAAAATATACCGTAAGACATCTGGGTTTGCCTTAAACACACTCAGTTATTACACTACAACTTTAAACTACAACTTTTGGGCTCCCGAGTGGCGCGGTGGTCTAAGGCACTGCAAGAGGTGTCACTACAGTCCCTGGTTCAAATCCAGACTGAATCACATCCGGCCGTGATTGGGAGTCTCATAGGGCAGTGCACAACTGGCCCAGCGTCGTCTGGGTTTGGACGGGGTAGGCCGTCATTGTAAATAAGAATGTGTTCTTAAGTGACTTACCTAGTTAAATAAAGATTAAATAAATAAATACAAATAAACTGTGTCCCATGATCACGTCTGAGATGACTGATCCTTGTCAATCTAAAATCAACAACTTAATTTGATGTTATTATGGATATGAACAGTAATGACTCTATATCTGATTGGGTTTAGATGGAGGGAGATAAAGGTCAGTTTTAGTTGTTGTAACAGTCTGGTGGTGTCCTGTTCCAGTACTGTCTGTTACAGTGCCTTGCCAAAGTAAACCTACAGGAGGGTTTCTCTCCAGGAACAGGGTTGGAGTTAAAACCTACAGGAGGGTATCTCTCCAGGAACAGGATTAGAGTTAAAACCTACAGGAGGGTATCTCTCCAGGAACAGGATTAGAGTTAAAACCTACAGGAGGGTATCTCTCCAGGAACAGGGTTAGAGTTAAAACCTACAGGAGGGTATCTCTCCAGGAACAGGGTTAGAGTTAAAACCTACAGGAGGGCATCTCTCCAGGAACGGGGTTAGAGTTATAACCTACAGGAAGGTATCTCTCCAGGAACGGGGTTAGAGTTAAAATACTAAATGGGGAAATGCATTCGGAAAGTATTCAGACCCTGTCACGTCCACTCCCCTTCTCCAGCGATCGACGCCACCGGTCTACTAACCACCGGTCCTGGCAACCCATCTTTACGCACACCTGGCAACCATCATTACTCACACCTGCGTCTCATTATCAGTCACACCTGGACTTCGTTACTCCCTTGATTACTTACCCTTTATGTAGCACTCTTTTGCTATCAGTCATCAGGTGGTATTGTTTATGTTTCTATGTCAGACGCTTCTCTTGTTTTGTTTCACGCCATGTTTGTTATCACTAACTGCACCTGCTTCCTGACTCCCTGTGTCTACGTTACAGACCACTTGACATTTTCCACATTTTGTTACATTACAGACTCATTCTAAAATGTATTTTTTTCTACACACAATCTACACACAATTCCCCATAATGACAAAGCAAAAAAAGTTTTTTTGAAATGTTTGCAAATGTAAAAAAAAATGTAAAAAACACAAATGCCTTATTTACATAAGTATTCAGACCCTTTGCAATGAGACTCGAAATTGAGCTCAGGTGCATCCTGTTTCCATTGATAATCCTTGAGATGTTTCTACAACTTGATTGGAGTCCACCTGTGGTAAATTTAAATGATTGGACACGATTTGGAACGGCACACACCTGTCTATATAAGGTCCCACAGTTGACAGTGCATGTCAGAGAAAACACCAAGCCATGAGGTCAAAGGAATTGTCCGTAGAGCATCGAGACAGGATTGTGTCAAGGCACAGATATGGGGAAGGGTACCAAAAAATATTCTGCATCATTGAAGGTCCCCAAGAACACAGTGGCCCCCATCATTCTTAAATGGAAGAAGTTTGGAACCTCCAAGACTCTTCCTAGAACTGGCTGCCCAGCCAAACTGAGCAATCGGGGGAGAAGGGCCTTGGTCAGTGAGTTCCTCTGTGGAGATGGGAGACCCTTCCAGAAGGACAACCATCTCTGCAGCACTCCACCAATCAGGCCTTTATGGTAGAGTGGTCAGACGGAAGCCACTCCTCAGAAAAAGGCACTTGACAACCCGCTTAGAGTTTGCCAAAAGGCACCTAAAGGACTTTCAGACCATGAGAAACAAGATTCTCTGATCTGATGAAACAAAACTTTACTCTTTGGGCTGAATGCCAGATCTGGAGGAAAACTGGTGCCATCCCTACGGTAAAGAATGGTGGTGGCAGCATCATGCGGTGGGGACCTCGACACTGGTGCCCCTGTACCGGTACTCCCTGTACATAGCCCCGCTATTGCTATTTACTGCTGCTCTTTAATTATTTGTTATTCTTCTCTTACTTTTTTGGGTTGTATTTTCTTAAAACTGCATTGTTGGTTAAGGGCTTGTAAGTAAGCATTTCACAATAAGGTCTACACCTGTTGTATTCGGCGCATGTGACAAATAAAATTTGATTTGATGTTTTTCAGCGGCAGGGACTGGGAGACTAGTCAGGATCGAGGGAAAGATGAACAGATCAAAGTACAGAGATCCTTGATGAAAACTTGCTTCAGAGCACTCAGGACCTCAAACTGGGGTGAAGGTTCATCTTCCAACAGGACAATGACCTTAAGCACACAGCCAAGACAACATAGGAGTGGCTTCGGGACAAGTCTCTGAATGTTCTTGAGTGGCCCAGCCAGAGCCCGGACTCGAACCCAATCAAACATCTCTGGAGAGACCTGAAAATAGCTGTGCAGCAACACTCCCCATCCAATCTGACAGAGCTTGAAAGGATCTGCAGCGAATGGGAGAAACTCGCCAAATACAGGTATGCCAAGCTTGTAGCATCATAGCCAAGAAGACTCGAGGCTGTAATTGCTGCCAAAGGTGCTTCAACAAAGTACTGAGTAAAGGGTCTGAATACCTACGTAAATGTGATATCAGTATTTCTTTATACATTTGCAAAAAAATCTAAAACCTGTTTTTGCTTTGTCATTATGGGTTATAGCGTATAGATTGAGGGAAAAAAACTATTTAATCCATTTTAGAATAAGGCTATAATGTAACGAAATGTGGAAGGGTCTGAATACTTTTCGAATACACTGTATATCTTTAACAGTAATAATACTACATAGGACGTACTAATACTACATGGGACATATACATTTAATAATAATACTACATGGGACATATATATTTAACAATAATACTACATGGGACATATATATTTAACAATAATACTACATGGGACATATATATTTAATAATAATACTACATGGGACATATATATTTAATAATAATACTACATGGGACATATATATTTAATAATAAATGGGACATATATATTTAATAATAGTACTACATGGGACTTATCTGTCATAATAATACTACATTTGAATCATACATTTAATAATACTAATAATACTACATGGAACATATGTCTTTGTAATTAATAATATCAATAATATTAATACTACATGGGACTCATATCTTTAATAACGATTAAAACACATAACCAACGGTAATGATACTAAACAATATAACCAACGGTAATGCTACTAAACAATATAACTAACGGTAATGATACTAAACAATATAACTAACGGTAATGCTACTAAACAATATAACCAACTGGTAATGATACTATATTATATTTATATATTATATCATGCTAAACAATATTAATTTGACAAGTTGGCCAATGGAAAAAACAGTAGCTACTAAACAATAAAACAACAACAGACTTTTAATTTTTTTCAATTTTATTTAACCAGTAGGCCTGTTGAGAACAAGTTCTCATTTAAACTGTGACCTGGCCAAGATAAAGCAGTGATACAAACAACAACACAGAGTTACACATGGATTAAACAAGCGTACAGTCAATAACACGGTAGAAAAAAAGTCTAAATACAGTGTGTGCAAATGGCATGAGGTGGTAAGGCAATAAATAGGCCATAGTAGCGAAGTAATTACAATTAGCAAATTAACACTGGAGTGATAGATGAGCAGATGATGGGCAAGTATAAATACTGGTGTGCAAAAGAGCAGAAAAGTAAATAAAAACAATATGGGGATGAGGTAGGTAGATTGGATGGGCTATTTACAGATGGACTATGTACAGCTGCAGCGATCGGTTAGCTCTCAGATAGCTGATGTTTAAGTTAGTGATGCGAGGATATAAGTCTCCAACTTCAGCGATATTTTTGCAATTCATTCCAGTCATTGGCAGCAGAGAACTGGAAGGAAAGGCGGCCAAAGCAGGTGTTGGCATTGGGGATGACCGTGAGTATACCTGCTGGAGCGCGTGCTACGCTGGGTGTTGTTATTTGGTGACCAGTGAGCTGAGATAAGGCGGAGCTTTACCTAGCAAAGACTTATAGATGGCCTGTTTGGTGACGAATGTGTAGCGAGGGCCAGCCAACGAGAGCATACAGGTCGCAGTGGTGGGTAGTACATGGGGCTTTGGTGACAAAACGGATGGCACTGTGATAGACTACATCCAGTTTGCTGAGTAGAGTGTTGGAGGCTATTTTGTAAATGACATCGCCGAAGTCGAGGATCGGTAGGATGGTCAGTTTTACGAGGGTATGTTTGGCAGCGTGAGTGAAGGATGCTTTGTTGCGAAATAAGAAGCCGGTCCTAGATTTAATTTTGGATTGGAGATGCTTAATGTGAGTCTGGAAGGAGAGGTTACAATCTAGCCAGACACGTAGGTATTTGTAGTTGTCCACATATTCTAAGTCAGAACGGTCCAGTGTAGTGATGCTAGTCGGGCGTGCGGGTGCGGGCAGTGAAGGTTGAAGAGCATGCATTTAGTTTTACTAGCATTTAAAAGCAGTTGGAGGCCACGGAAGGAGTGTTGTATGGCATTGAAGCTCGTCTGGAGGTTAGTTAGCACAGTGTCCAAAGAAGGGCCAGATGTATATAGAATGGTGTCGTCTGCATATTTGACCATGCTGGTCATTTATAAACATTTGAACGTCTTGGCCATGTTCTGTTATAATCTCCACCCGGCACAGCCAGAAGAGGCCTGGCCACCCCTCATAGTCTGGTTCCTCTCTAAGTTTCTTCCTAGGTTTTGGCATTTCTAGGGAGTTTTTCCTAGCCACCGTGATTCTACACCTGCATTGCTTGCTGTTTGGGGTATTAGGCTGGGTTTCTGTACAGAACTTTGAGATATCAGCTGATGTAAGAAGGGCTATATAATTACAATTGATTTGATTTGATAGAGGTGGATCTGAGAATCACCTGCAGCAGGAGCGACATCATTGATGTACATAGAGAAAAGAGTTGGCCCAAGGATTGAACCCTGTGGCACCCCCATAGAGACTGCCAGAGGTCCGGACAACAGGCCCTCCGATTTGACACACTGAACTCTATTTGAGAAGTAGTTGGTGAACCAAGCGAGGCCGTCATTTGAGAAACTAAGGTTGTTGAGTCTGCCGATAAGAATGTGGTGATTGACAGAGTCGAAAGCCTTGGCCAGGTTGATGAAGACGGCTGCACAGTACTGTCTTTTATCGATGGTGGTTATGATATCGTTTAGGACCTTGAGCGTGGCTGAGGTGCACCCATGACAAGCTCTGAAACCAGAATGCATAGCAGAGAAGGTACTGTGGGATTCAAAATGGTCGGTGATCTGTTTGTTAACTTGGCTTTCGAAGATTTTAGAAAGGCAGGGCAGGATGGATATAGGTCTGTAACAGTTTCCCCCCTTTGAAGAGTGGGATGACCGCGGCAGCTTTCCAATCTTTGGGGATCTCAGACGATACAAAAGAGAGGTTGAACAGGCTAGTAATAGGGGTTGCAACAATTTCAGCGGATAATCTGAGTGTTCAGATTGTCTAGCCCAGCTGACATGTAGGGATCCAGATTTTGCAGCTCTTTCAGAACATCAGCTGTCTTGATTTTGGTGAAGGAAAAGCAGGGTGGCTAGGGCAAGTTTCTGCAGAGTGTGCGGAGCTGTTGGCCGGGGTAGGGCTAGCCAGGTGGAAAGCATGGCCAGATGTAGAAAAATGCTTATTGAAATTATCGATTATCGTAATGTATCGGTGGTGACAGTGTTTTCTAGCCTCAGTGCAGTGGGCAGCTGGGAGGAGGTGCTCTTATTCTCCATGGACTTTACAGAGTCCCAAAACTTTTGGGAATTAGTGCTACAGGATGCAATTTTCTGTTTGAAAAAGCTTTCCTAACTGACTGTTTATGTTGGTTCCTGACTTCCCTGAAAAGTTGCATATTGCGGGGGCTATTCGATGCCAATGCAGTACGCCACAGAATGTTTTTGTGCTGGTCAAGGGCAGTCAAGTCTGGGGTGAACCAAGGGCTATATCTGTTCTTAGTTCTACGTTTTTTGAATGAGGTATGGTTATTTAAGATGGTGAGGAAGGCATTTTTAAAGAATGACCAAGCATCCTCTAGTGACGGGATGAGGACAGCTCGCTGAAGTGTTTAAGGGAGCATTTGACAGTGATGAGGGGTGGTCGTTTGACCGCGGACCCAGTACGGATGCAGGCAATGAGGCAGTGATCGCTGAGATCCTGGTTGAAGACAGCAGAGGTGTATTTAGAGGGAAAGTTGGTCAGGATGATATCCAAGAGGGTGCCCATGGTTACAGATTTAGGGTTGTACTTGGTAGGTTCCTTGATAATTTATGTGAGATTGAGGGCATCTATCTTAGATGTAGCAGCAGTGGGGGGGGGGGGTCAATGTAAATTGTCCAGATGGCCATTTGATTAATTGTTCAGCAGTCTTATGGCTTAGGGGTAGAAGCTGTTAAGGAGCCTTTTGGACCTAGACTTGGCAGCCCCGTCGATGATAATGGGGGCGTGCTCAGTCCTCCTTTTCCCATAGTCAACAATCATCTCCTTTGTCTTGATCACGTTGAGGGAGAGGTTGTATTTCTTGCACAACATGGCCAGTTCTCTGACCTCCTCCCTATAGGCTGTCTTATTGTTGTCGGTGATCAGGCCTACCACTGTTGTGTCGTTGGCAAACTTAATGATGGTGTTAGAGTCGTGCCTGGCCATGCAGTCATGGGTGAACAGGGAGTACAGGAGAGGACTGAGCACGCACCTCTGAGGGGCCCCTGTGTTGAGGATCAGCGTGGCAGATGTGTTGTTACCTACCCTTACCACCTTGGGGGTGGCCCGTCAGGAAGTCCAGGATCCAGTTGCAGAGGGAGGTGTTGGTGGTGGTCTGGTGGTCTGCTTGAAACATGTTGGTATTACAGACTCAGTCAGGGACAGGTTGAAAATGTCTGAGAAGACACTTGCCAGTTGGTCAGCGCATGCTGAGAGTACACATACTGGTAATCCATCTGGCCCTGTGAATGTTGACCTGTGTCAAGGTCTTACTCACATCGGCTACAGAGAGCGTGATCACATTATCATCCGGAACAGCTGATGCTCTCATGCATGCTTCAGTGTTGCTTGCCTCGAAGTGATCATAGAAAGTAATTTAGCTCGTCTAGTAGGCTTGTGTCACTGGGCAGCTGGCGGCTGTGCTTGCCTTTGTAGTCTGAAATGGTTTGTCTCTATGCACATTCACAGGTCCCTACACACACACAGACGCACCAATACACACAAACAATCACTCCATAATATGCACAAACATTCATGACGACTCTACACACACACACACACACACACTGCTGTTGCTCTGTTTATAATATATCCTGATGACTAGTCTCCTTCCCCCTATACATATCTACCTCCATCACTCCAGTATCCCTGGACATTGTTAATATGGTACTGACCCTGTATATAGTCTCCTTACCCCTATACATATCTACCTCCATCACTCCAGTATCCCTGTACATTGTTAATATGGTACTGACCCTGTATATAGTCTCCTTACCCCTATACATATCTACCTCCATCACTCCAGTATCCCTGGACATTGTTAATATGGTACTGACCCTGTATATAGCTTACTGTTTGTTACAGGCTTTGGTTTTTCCATTTATGGTTATGAGATTTTAGCGTGAATAGCTCGTTAGCACGTAAGCACACTGATTCATCCCAGTCAAAACTGTTCGCTGCTCTGGCACCCCAATGGTGGAACAAACTCCCTCACGACGCCAGGWCAGCGGAGTCAATCACCACCTTCCGGAGACACCTGAAACCCYACCTCTTTAAGGAATACCTAGGATAGGATAAAGTAATCCTTCTAACCCCCCCCCCCTTAAAAAGAGTTAGATGCACTATGTTAAAGTGGTTGTTCCACTGGATATCATAAGTGAATGCACCAATTTGTAAGTCGCTCTCTGGATAAGAGCGTCTGCTAAATACTTAAATGTAATGTTAAATGATTGATGTCATGTCATCAGTCCGTACGTGTTACAAGCTGTTCTGCTTGCCATCTCATTAGTAGGAAGTGTGTTCACCTGTTTTGGCCCAGGTGATATTTAAGAGTGGCTGGCCCAGGTGTTATTTAAGAGTGGCGGCCCAGGTGATATTTAGGAGCGGCAGGCCCAGGTGATATTTAGGAGCGACAGGCCCAGGTGTTATTTAAGAGTGGCAGGCCCAGGTGTTATTTAAGAGTGGCAGGCCCAGGTGTTATTTAAGAGTGGCAGGCCCAGGTGTTTTTTAAGAGTGGCAGGCCCAGGGTGATATTTTAGAAGTGGCTGGCCCAGGTGTTATTTAAGAGTGGCAGGCCCAGGTTGATATTTAAGAGTTGGCAGGCCCAGGTGTTATTTAAGAGTGGCAGGCCCAGGTGATATTTAAGAGTGGCAGGCCCAGGTGATATTTAAGAGTGGCAGGCCCAGGTGATATTTAAGAGTGCAGGCCAAGTGTTATTTAAGTAGGCAGGCCCAGGTGTTATTTAAGAGTGCAGGCCCAGGTGATATTTAAGAGTGGCAGGCCCAGGTGATATTTAGAAGTGGCAGGCCCAGGTGTTATTTAAGAGTGCAGGCAGGTGTTATTAAGAGTGCAGGCCCAGGTGTTATTTAAGAGTGGCGAGGCCCAGGTGATATTTAGAAGTGGCAGGCCCAGGTGATATTTAAGAGTGGCAGCCCAGGTGTTATTTAAGAGTGGCAGGCCCAGGTGTTATTTAAGAGTGGCAGGCCCAGGTGTTATTTAAGAGTGGCAGGCCCAGGTGATATTTAAGAGTGCAGGCCAGGTGTATTTAAGAGTGGGCTGGCCCAGGTGATATTTAGAAGTGGCAGGCCCAAGGGTTATTTAGAGTGGCAGGCCCAGGTGATATTTAGGAGCGGCTGGCCCAGTGTTATTAAGAGTGGCAGGCCCAGGTGATATTTAGAAGTGCAGGCCCACGTGTTATTTAAGAGTGGCAGGCCCAGGTGTTTATTTTAAGAGTGGCTGGCCCAGGTGATATTTAGGAGCGGCAGGCCCAGGTGATAATTTAGAAGTGGCAGGCCCAGGTGATATTTAGAAGTGGCTGGCCCAGGTGATATTTAGAAAGTGGCTGGCCGCATGGTGTTAATTTACAGCAGTGGCCGGCCAGTGTTATTTTTAGGGACGCGCAAGCCCAGGTGATATTTAGAAGTGGCAGGCCCAGGTGTTATTTAGGAGCGGCAGGCCCAGGTGTTATTTAAGAGTGGCAGGCCCAGCTGTTATTTAAGAGTGGCAGGCCCAGGTGATATTTAGAAGTGGCAGGCCCAGGTGATATTTAGAAGTGGCAGGCCCAGGTGTTATTTAAGAGAGGCAGGCACAGTGCTCCAATTGAGCTTGATGTTGGGAGAGCTACACTTCACGTCAGCGGAGGTGTGATTTTGAGCTCAACCTATGTAAATTCAAAATAATCCTGAGTTTTGGTTTCCCCTGATTGTTTTGCTCCATGTTCTTTTTACTCTCTATCCTAAGTTGTTGTGGGCTTCTTTTTTTGTCTTTTCGGCGCAAACCTAGTGGGCATCCATGGTGTGTGTCTGTTAGAACCCCTTACTAGTGGCTTTACCATCTTTCAGTGGGCATCCGTGGTGGGTGTCTGTGAGATGGGAGCCTTTCAGAACCCCTTTGATAAGTTGTCAACTTTTTTCTTTGTTAATTCCCTTTTGTGAGTTACATTCTGTCTTGTGGGAATGTAACACTATATAGTGTTCTTTTAATTTACATTTCTGGTGTGCTATCTTGTTATTTATATTATTACATTGCTATTGATTACTGCATTGTTAGGTTTAAGGCATTCTGACAATCTGTTCTCTGTTTCCTGTTCTGTTCTTTTCATTATAATTCTTTTCATCCAAGAGGCTATAACTGGGCAAAGCCTCTACTATGGAGATGACTGTTAGATAATGTAGAACTTAAGTTATGTTGCCTCTTCTCTGCATTCTTAATTGGTTCAGTGTAGTCATGGTTACTAAGTGTGGAACAGTGATGGGAACTTAAAACCCTTAAACCTCGCCCTGGTCCGTGGAGCAGCCAACATAGGCCTGCAGCATGCTTTAACCATTACAGACGTCAAGGACCAATGGCAATACTCCATCTCAATACCATTTACAATAATTGTTCTTAAGTCATCAAATGTGCATGGAAGAAACATGTATAAAGAATGCATGTAATTGACTAGGCACGGTGGTCTGTGGTCATTAGCTTGGGTTGGACAGGCATAATGACCAGCTTCATTCCCTCCTGGTCTCCCTGGTCTCAGAAGGTTAGACAGGCATAACGACCAGCTTCATTCCCTCCTGGTCTCCCTGGTCTCAGAAACCATCAGCAACCATCCAGCAACCATCCACTGCAACCATCCAGAACCATCCATGCAACCATCCATGCAACCAGTCCATGCAACAACCATCCATGCAACCATCATGCAACCATCCATGCAACCATCCAGTAACCATCCAGTAACCATCCAGCAACCATCCAGAAACCATCCAGCAACCTCCATGCAACCATCCAGTAACCATCCATGCAACCATCCATGCAACCATCCAGTAACCATCCAGTAACCATCCAGCAACCATCCAGTAACCATCCGTAACCATCCAGTTACCATCCGTAAACCATCCAGTAACCATTCAGCAACCATCCATGCAACCATCCATGCAACCATCCAGCAACCATCCAGTAACCATCCAGCAACCATCCATGCAATCTCTCTCTGGCCTGTTATAGGGAGTGTTACTGTATGACTATTGTGGTTGATTGAGTCAGAGGAATAGACAAACACAGTCACTATCCCGAATCGCGCCCTATTTCCTAAGGGCCCTGGTCAAAAGTAGTGCACTAAATAGGGAATAGGGCCCTGGTCAAAAGTAGTTCACTAAATAGGGAATAGGGCGCCTGGCTCAACGAAGTAGTGCACTATATAGGGAATAAGGGCCCTGGTAAAAGT
>NW_019943144.1:13551-26053 GCF_002910315.2 Salvelinus sp. IW2-2015
AAGTAGTGCACTAAATAGGGAATAGGGCCCTGGTCAAAAGTAGTGCACTAAATAGGGAATAGGGCCCTGGTCAAAAGTAGTGCACTAAATAGGGATTAGGGTGCCATTTGGGATGCAGAACAGACAGAGACACCCATAAACAGGTGCTGTAGATCCCAGCTGGATGTTTCCCACAGTATACATATTTTCCATTACCCTGTGGTTTGAAACCTACGCTCCTATGATTGACATTGTTTTGTATTAAAATAAAAAGAGATTTGAATCAATGTAAGATGTCGCCGACAGATAGGGCAGCTCTGCTTCTAGCTCCTAAGCAATTTTGCAGTATTTTGTTTTTTAAATGTTATTTCTTACATTATTAGCCCAGGACATGTTTTGTGTTACATACAACTGGAAATAACTTTTGGATATCAGAAAGGCACCAGCATTACAACCAGGAATACAACTTTCCCGAATTGGATCCTTTGTTCGTACGCCCCAGGGCAATTGAACTGATTCAAGAGGCTGATCCAAAACACTGCCGGCGGAGAAGAGGTATTCGGAATAGACTCCTAGTCTGACTCAGGAGGCGTGCACTCCAACCACCGCTTCCGAGTATATTACTCACTAATAGTCTCTGGATAATAAAGTTGAATAATAAAGTAATAAAGTTGGCGAGGATCTCCTTACAAAGAGACATCGGGATTGTAACATACTCTGTTTCACTGAAACATGTCTCTCTTGGGATATACTGTTTGAGTCCGCACAGCCAGTTGGGTTCTCAGTTCATTGCGTAGACAGGAATAACGATCTCTCCAGGAAGAAGAAGGGGGTGTATGTTTCATGCTTAACTACTCATAGTGTGATTGTGATAACGTACAGAAACTCAAGTCCTTTTGTTCACCCAACCTAGAATACCGTATACGACCGTATTACCTCCCAAGAGAATTCACTTCAGTTATAGTCACAGCCGTGTATATTCTCCCTCAGGCCGATACCACGACGGCCCTCAAAGAACTACACTGGACTCTATGCAAACTGGAAACCACATATCCTGAGGCCGCATTTATTGTAGCCAGTGATTTTAATAAAGCTAATCTGAGGAAAACGCCACCGAAGTTTTACCAACACATTGACTGTAGCACTCGCTCTGAGAACATTGGACCACTGCTACTCAGCTTTTCGAAATGCCTTAAGGCCCTCGCCCACCCTCCCTTTGGCAAATCTGACCATGACTCCATTTTGCTCCTCCTTTCCTATAGACAGAAACTCAAACAGCAAGTACCCGTGCTACGGAATATTCAACGCTGGTCTGGTCAATCGGAGTACATGCTTCAAGATTGTTTTGATCATGCGGACTGGGATATGTTGCGGATAGACTCTGAGAATAATATCGACATAGACTCAGTAACCGTATCCGTGTATATCAGATGATAGGAGATCTTGTACCCAATGTGGCTATTAAAACCTACCCAAACCAGAAACCTTGGGTAGATGGCAGCATTTGCACAAAACTGAAAGCGCAAACCAACGCATTTATCCATGGCAAGGTGACTGGGAATATTGTCGAATACAAAACAGTGTACTTATTCCTTCTGTAAGGCAATCCAACAGGCAAAACGTCAGTACAGAGACAAAGTGGAGTCCCAATTCAACGGCTCAGACACGAGACGTATGTGGTACGGTCTACAGACAATCAAGGACTATAAAGGGCCTTCCTGTGACAGACACCGACATCTTGCTTCCAGACAAGCTAAACACCTTCTCCCACTTTGAGGATAACACAGTGCCACCAACGTGGCCAGCTACCAAGGTTGTGGGCTCTCCTTCTCCGTGGCCGACTTGAGTAAGACATTTAAGCGGCATCCCAGACGGCCTCCTTAGCTGTGTCCTCAGAGCATGCACAGACCAGCTGGCTGGAGTGTTTACTGACGTATTCAATCTCTCCCTATCCCAGTCTGCTGTCCCCACATGCTTCAAGATGTCCACCATTGTTCCTGTACCCAAGAAGGCAAAGGTAACTGAACTAAATGACTATCGCCCCGTAGCACTCACTTCTGTCATTATGAAGTGCTTTGAGAGACTAGTCAAGGATCATATCACTTCTACCCTACCTGACACCCTAGACCCAGTTCAATTTGCTTACCGCCCCAATAGATCCAAAGACGATCCAATCGCCATCACACTGCACACTGCCCTATCCCATCTGGACAAGAGGAATACCTATGTAAGAATGCTGTTCGACTACAGCTCAGCATTTAACACCATAGTACCCTCCAAACTCATCATTAAGCTCAGGGCCCTGTGCAACTGGGTCCTGGACTTCCAGATGGGCCGCCCCCAGGTGGTGAAGGTAGGAAACAACACCTCCGCTGATCATCAACAAAGGGGCCCCTCCTGTACTCCCTGTTCACCCATGCACTCAATCATCAAGTTTGCAGATGACACAACAGTAGTAGGCCTGATTACCAGCAATGATGAGACAGCCTACAGGGAGGAGGTGAGGACCCTGGGAGAGTGGTGCCAGGAAAATAACCTCTCACTCAATGTCAACAAAACAAATGAGCTGATCGTGGACTTCAGGAAACAGCAGAGGGAGCACCCACCTATCCACATCAACGGGACAGCAGAGGAGAAGGTGGAAAGCTTCAAGTTCCTCGGCGTACACATCACGGACAAACTGAAATGGTCCACCCACACAGACAGTGTGGTGAAGAAGGCGCAAAAACGCCTCTTCAACCTCCTGGAGGCTGAAGAAATGTGTCTTGACACCTAAAACCCTCAAACTTTTACAGATGCACAATTGAGAGAATCCTGTCGGGTTGTATCACCGCCTGGTACGGCAACTGCACCGGCTGCAACCGCAAGGCTCTCCAGAGGGTGGTGCGGTCTACCCAACGCATCACCGGGGGCAAACTACCAGCCCTCCAGGATACTTACAACACCCGATGTCACAGGAAGGCCATAAAGATCATCAAGGACAACAACCACCTGAGCCACTGCCTGTTCACCCTGCTACCATCCAGAAGGCGAAGTCAGTACAGGTGCATCAAAGCTGGGACCGAGAGACTGATAAACAGTTTCTATCTCAAGGCCATCGGACTGTTAAATAGTCAGCACAAACACAGAGATGCTCCTTAGAGACTGCTGCTGTATATATACATTTATATATATACACTTGAAATCACTGGACAAATCAATAATGTTTACATATTTTGTACTAGTCATCTCATATGTATATACTGTGTTCTATTCTACTGTATTTTAGTCTATGCCACTCCGACATTGCTCGTCCAAATATTTATATACAGTATTCTTAATTCCATTCCTTTAGATGTGTGTGTATTGTGTGTATTGTTAGATATTACTTATTAGATATTACTGCACTGTGGGAGATAGAAACACAAGCATTTCACTACACCTGCAATAACATCTGCTAAACATGTGTATGTGACCAATAACATCTGCTAACCATGTGTATGTGACCAATAACATCTGATAACCATGTGTATGTGACCAATAACATCTGCTAACCATGTGTATGTGACCAATAACATCTGCTAACCATGTGTATGTGACCAATAACATCTGCTANAACCATGTGTATGTGACCAATAACATCTGCTAACCATGTGTATGTGACCAATAACATCTGCTAACCATGTGTATGTGACCAATAACATCTGCTAAACATGTGTATGTGACAAATGTGATTTGATTCCAAATGAGACTAACCTGTTTAAATAAAGGTTCAATCAAATGATCCCTGCCGGATATGTACACTGTCCTACTACACTTGTTATGAGCTGTGGGTTTTCCATTTATATTTCCAGGTTGGACGTTATCTCCACAACGATTGGTGTCACCTTGTTAATCAGCATCTGTTACACCTGTGCTGGCTTGTCCATCTCGTTAGTCAGAAGGTGTTTCACCTGGGACAGGTGATATTTAAGAGCAGCTGGCCCAGTGCTCCAGTTGTCTTGAAAGATGTGGAGAGTTAACACCGATAGTTGGCGCTCCCTATTTGATTTCTAAGACATAATCCCTTAGATGATCTTCCCTGTTTTTGTTTTATGACACTTTTAGGTTTGCTTCCTGTCTTTAAGTTCAGTGTGGGTTTTAATTCTCTTTCTGGGGAATACTAAGTGGCCGCTCATGGTGGGTGTCTTTTAGGTCCCAATTGTTGTTGCAACTACTTTCAGTGATCTTGTTTTCCATTAGTATGGTAGGTGCTCTAATCACCTACTCTGAAGCTCTACTTTGCCCAGATATTTGAGTATTCAAAAGACACTTTTGTGGTACAGTTTTGATCACTGACAAACACTCAGAGGTGTAATAAAATTGGTGGAATTATTTTTGAAAGTTGCATAAACGTACAGGCCATTTATTTATTGGACTTTAGGTTGGAAGCATTTGTGGGAAACCCTACACGGCAGATGCTAGATAAATGCAAATCTGCTCATCATTGCAAAGCATTATAACATCAACGTTGCACATGCAGATTCAAAAGCATTAGTCAAGGAGTTGACTGCTTTGGTGGAGGAGGAAATCCTTCCAGAGAGGGAGGATGATGAAAAGGGTCCTATTGGGGGTAGAGTACACCCCATACACGTGCAACTGAGAGAGGTAGAACTAAAGGCAAAATGGGAACAGAAACTAGAACTCAAGCACAAGCAAAAGAGAACGTGAGGAGAGAATGGAACAGAAATTAGAGCTTGAGCACAATGAAAAGGGAAAGAGCACGTGCAGCCAGACAAGAATGTGAGCATGGCATTGGATTAAAAGAGATGGAGCTGGAAGCACGACAAAGATCTGGAATCAAGTCAGGCCATCCTGCACCCTCAGAGTTTGATCTTGGTTGGAACAGCTGAATTGTACCGCCTTTCCACGAAAAGGAGGTGGAAGTATATTTTACTCTGATGCCACATCCCTAAAATGGCCGCAAGATATTTAGTCACCGCTCCTCCAAAGTGATCTGGTGGGAAAAGCTCAAAGTGTACACCGCTTTTTCTTGACCAGAGTTCAGATTATGACACTGTTAAAGCTGCTATCCTTTAGGCTTATGAGTTGGTCCCAGAGGCATACAGACAACAGTTCTATAAATTACAAAATACATAATCAAAGCCATATTGAGTTGGCATAGAAACAAGCATGTCTTTTTGATCAGTGGAGTGGTTCTCAAGAGGTCAAGGACATCGAGGATTTAAAGACACTCATACTTCTCGAACATTTCAAAAATTGCATTCACGGAAAAGAGTTGCTACCAACGTTTATGAGCACAAGGATCTCACTTTTGAGAAATCTGCAGTCCAAGTCCAAGAAGGTAGTTTTTTCACAACTACCTTCACAAAAAGAGAACCCAGTAGTTATCCCACACAAAAAGCAATCCAGAGATGTCACTTCCTACCACAAGGTTTCAGTCTTTTTGCCGAGTGCCCAAAGACAAAGATTGACAGAAAACTGGCTTTCCGTATCTGCCAGTTGTTGTCGTTACTGCCGTGAGAAAGGACACATTGTCCTAAGTTGAAACAGAAAAATGGGAGAGAGAGTAAACATTGTTTATTCATGTGGGAGCACTCTAGCTCATTAAGTCTCTGGTTGGAACTGGTGTATCTCCTAAACAAGATTTTGGATCAGGTGTATGAACCCTTTGTTTCAGAACGGGTTTGTGTTTCTGCAGAGTGGCGATGCTGTTAAGCAGCTGGTGAAGATACTGCGAGACACTGGGGCAGCCCAGTCCTTCATTCTTCAAAATGTACTCCCTGTTCACTCATGACTGCATGTCCAGGCATGACTCCAACGCCATCATTAAGTTTGCTGACGACACAACAGTGGTAGGCCTGATCACTAACAACGATGACACAGCCTATAGGGAGGAGGTCAGAGACCTGGCCATGTTGTGCAAGGAATACAACCTCTCCATCAACATGATCAAGACAAAGGAGATGATTGTGGACTACGGGAAAAGAGGACTGAGCACGCCCCCATTGTCATCGACGGGGCTGTAGTGGAGCAGGTTGAGAGTTTCAAGTTCCTTGGTGTCCACATCACCAACAAACGAACATGGTCCAAGCACACCAAGACAGTCATGAAGAGCATACGACAAAAAGATTTGGCATGGGTCCTCAGATCCTCAAAGATTTCTACAGCTGCACCATTGAGAGCGTCCTGACTGGTTGCATCACTGCCTGGTATGGCAACTTTTCGGCCTCCGACCGCAAGGCATTACAGAGGGTAGTGCGTACGGCCCAGTACATCACTGGGGCCAAGCTTCCTGCCATCCAGGACCTCTATACCAGGCGGTGTCAGAGGAAGGCCCTACAAATGGTCAAAGACTCCAGCCACCCTAGTCATAGACTGTTCTCCCTGCTACCGCATGGAAAGTGGTACCGGAGCGCCAAGTCTAAGTCAAAAAGTTTTTACCCCCAAGCAATAAGACTCCTGAACAGCTAATCAAATAGCTACTCTGTTTATTATCTATGCATAGTCACTTGAACTCTACATGGTCATACTACCTCGACTAACCGGTGCCCCCGCACATTGACTCTGTACTGGTACCGCCTGTATATAGCCTCGCTATTGTTATTTTACTGCTGCTCTTTAATTATTTGTTATTTTAATTTACATGTTTTACTTAACAATTTTTCTTAACTGTGTTGTTGGTTCAGGGCTTGTAAGTCAGCATTTCACTGTAAGGTCTACACCTGTGTATTCAGCATTTCACTGTAAGGTCTACACCTGTGTATTTGGCGCATCATACATGACTGCTGGGAGTGGCTGCACTGTACCTTTAGCTCGCAGGTGCATCAGAGATTATACACTAAAGATGAAGTTGCAGCAGATGTCTTGACCTCTGGCTGTCCTCTAGACAGATGTCTTGACCTCTGGCTGTCCTCTAGACAGATGTCTTGACCTCTGGCTGTCCTCTACACAGATGTCTTGACCTCTGGCTGTTCTCTAGACAGATGTCAGAGGTCAAGACATCTGTCTAGAGAACAGCAAGAGGTCAAGACATCTGTCTAGAGAACAGCCAGAGGTCAAGACATCTGTCTAGAGGACAGCCAGAGGTCAAAACATCTGTCTAGAGAACAGCCAGAGGTCAAACATCTGTCTAGAGAACAGCCAGAGGTCAAGACATCTGTCTAAAGAACAGCCAGAGGTCAAGACATCTGTCTAGAGAACAGCAAGAGGTCAAGACATCTGTCTAGAGGACAGCCAGAGGTCAAGACATCTGTCTAGAGAACAGCCAGAGGTCAAAACATCTGTCTAGAGAACAGCCAGAGGTTAAGACACTTGTCAGAGACAGGCAGAGGTCAAGACATCTGTCTAGAGGACAGCCAGAGGTTAAGACATCTGTCTAGAGGACAGCCAGAGGTCAAACATCTGTCTTGAGAACAGCCAGAGGTCAAAACATCTGTCTAGAGAACAGCCAGAGGTCAAGACATCTGTTCTAGAGAACAGCCAGAGGTCAAGACATCTGTCTAGAGAACAGCCAGAGGTCAAAACATCTGTCTAGAGAACAGCCAGAGGTTAAGACATCTGTCTAGAGAACAGCCAGTGGTTAAAAGACATCTGTCCAGAAAGACAGCCAGAGGTCAAAACTCTGTCTAGAGAACAGCCAGAGGTCAAGACTCTGTCTAGAGAACAGCCAGTGGTCAAAACATCTGTCTAGAGAACAGCCAGAGGTCAAAACATCTGTCTAGAGAACAGCCAGAGGTTAAGACATCTGTCTAGAGAACAGCCAGTGGTTAAGACATCTGTCTAGAGAACAGCCAGAGGTCAAGACATCTGTCTAGAGAACAGCCAGAGGTCAAAACATCTGTCTAGAGAACAGCCAGAGGTCAAGACATCTGTCTAGAGAACAGCCAGTGGTTAAGACATCTGTCTAGAGAACAGCCAGAGGTCAAGACATCTGTCTAGAGGACAGCCAGAGGTCAAAACATCTGTCTAGAGAACAGCCAGAGGTCAAGACATCTGTCTAGAGAACAGCCAGAGGTCAAGACATCTGTCTAGAGAACAGCAAGAGGTCAAGACATCTGTCTAGAGGACAGCCAGAGGTCAAGACATCTGTCTAGAGAACAGCCAGAGGTCAAGACATCTGTCTAGAGAACAGCCAGAGGTTAAGACATCTGTCTAGAGAACAGCCAGAGGTCAAGACATCTGTCTAGAGAACAGCAAGAGGTCAAGACATCTGTCTAGAGGACAGCCAGAGGTCAAAACATCTGTCTAGAGAACAGCCAGAGGTCAAGACATCTGTCTAGAGAACAGCCAGAGGTCAAGACATCTGTCTAGAGAACAGCCAGTGGTCAAAACATCTGTCTAGAGAACAGCCAGAGGTCAAAACATCTGTCTAGAGAACAGCCAGAGGTTAAGACATCTGTCTAGAGAACAGCCAGTGGTTAAGACATCTGTCTAGAGAACAGCCAGAGGTCAAGACATCTGTCTAGAGAACAGCCAGAGGTCAAAACATCTGTCTAGAGAACAGCCAGAGGTCAAGACATCTGTCTAGAGAACAGCCAGTGGTTAAGACATCTGTCTAGAGAACAGCCAAAGGTCAAGAACTCTGTCTAGAGGACAGCCAGAGGTCAAAACATCTGTCTAGAGAACAGCCAGAGGTCAAGACATCTGTCTAGAGAACAGCCAGAGGTCAAGACATCTGTCTAGAGAACAGCAAGAGGTCAAGACATCTGTCTAGAGGACAGCAAGAGGTCAAGACATCTGTCTAGAGGACAGCCAGAGGTCAAGACATCTGTCTAGAGAACAGCCAGAGGTCAAGACATCTGTCTAGAGAACAGCCAGAGGTTAAGACATCTGTCTAGAGAACGCCAGAGGTCAAGACATCTGTCTAGAGAACAGCAAGAGGTCAAGACATCTGTCTAGAGGACAGCCAGAGGTCAAAACATCTGTCTAGAGACAGCCAGAGGTCAAGACATCTGTCTAGAGAACAGCCAGAGGTTAAGACATCTGTCTAGAGAACAGCCAGAGGTTAAGACATCTGTCTAGAGAACAGCCAGAGGTCAAGACATCTGTCTAGAGAACAGCAAGAGGTCAAGACATCTGTCTAGAGGACAGCCAGAGGTCAAAACATCTGTCTAGAGAACAGCCAGAGGTCAAGACATCTGTCTAGAGAACAGCCAGAGGTTAAGACATCTGTCTAGAGAACAGCCAGAGGTCAAAACATCTGTCTAGAGAACAGCCAGAGGTCAAAACATCTGTCTAGAGAACAGCCAGAGGTAAGACATCTGTCTAGAGGACAGCCAGAGGTCAAGACATCTGTCTAGAGGACAGCCAGAGTCAAAACATCTGTCTAGAGAACAGCCAGAGGTCAAAACATCTGTCTAGAGAACAGCCAGAGGTCAATACATCTGTCTAGAGGACAGCCAGAGGTCAAAACATCTGTCTGAGAAACAGCCAGAGGTCAAAACATCTGTCTAGAGAACAGCCAGAGGTCAAGACATCTGTCTAAGAAACAGCCAGAGGTCAAAACATCTGTCTAGAGAACAGCCAGAGGTCAAAAACATCTGTCTAGAGAACAGCCAGAGGTCAAAGACATCTGTCTAGAGACAGCCAGAGGTCAAAACATCTGTCTAGAGAACAGCCAGAGGTCAAGACATCTGTCTAGAGAACAGCCAGAGGTCAAGACATCTGTCTAGAGGACAGGCAGAGGTCAAGACATCTGTCTAGAGGACAGCCAGAGGTCAAAACATCTGTCTAGAGAACAGCCAGAGGTCAATACATCTGTATAGAGAACAGCCAGAGGTCAAAACATCTGTCTAGAGAACAGCCAGAGGTCAAAACATCTGTCTAGAGAACAGCCAGAGGTCAATACATCTGTCTAGAGAACAGCCAGAGGTCAAACATCTGTCTAGAGAACAGCCAGAGGTCAACATCTGTCTAGAGAACAGCCAGAGGTCAAGACATCTGTCTAGAGAACAGCCAGAGGTCAAAACATCTGTCTAGAGAACAGCCAGAGGTCAAACATCTGTCTAGAGAACAGCCAGAGGTCAAGACATCTGTCTAGAGAACAGCCAGAGGTCAAAACATCTGTCTAGAGAACAGCCAGAGGTCAAGACATCTGTCTAGAGGACAGCCAGAGGTCAAAACATCTGTCTAGAGAACAGCCAGAGGTCAAGACATCTGTCTAGAGAACAGCCAGAGGTCAAGACATCTGTCTAGAACGCCAGAGTCAAACATCTGTCTAGAGAACAGCCAGAGGTCAAGACATCTGTCTAGAGGACAGCCAGAGGTCAAGACATCTGTCTAGAGAACAGCCAGAGGTCAAGACATCTGTCTAGAGAACAGCCAGAGGTCAAAACATCTGTCTAGAGAACAGCCAGAGGTCAAAACATCTGTCTAGAGAACAGCCAGAGGTCAAACATCTGTCTAGAGAACAGCCAGAGGTTAGACATCTGTCTAGAGAACAGCCAGAGGTTAAGACATCTGTCTAGAGAACAGCCAGAGGTCAAAGACATCTGCCTAGAGAACAGCCAGAGGTCAAAACATCTGTCTAGAGGACAGGCAGAGGTCAAAACATCTGTCTAGAGAACAGCCAGAGGTCAAGACATCTGTCTAGAGAACAGCCAGAGGTCAAGACATCTGTCTAGAGAACAGCCAGAGGTCAAAACATCTGTCTAGAGCACAGCAGAGGTAGACATCTGTCTAGAGAACAGCAGAGGTCAAAACATCTGTCTAGAGCACAGCCAGAGGTCAAGACATCTGTCTAGAGAACAGCCAGAGGTCAAAACATCTGTCTAGAGCAACAGCCAGAGGTCAAAACATCTGCTAGAGAACAGCCAGAGGTCAAAACATCTGTCTAGAGAAAGCCAGAGGTCAAAACATCTGTCTAGAGAACAGCAAGAGGTCAAAACATCTGTCTAGAGCACAGCCAGAGGTCAAGACATCTGTCTAGAGAACAGCCAGAGGTCAAAACATCTGTCTAGAGCACAGCCAGAGGTCAAGACATCTGTCTAGAGAACAGCCAGAGGTCAAACATCTGTCTAGAGCACAGCCAGAGGTCAAAACATCTGCCTAGAGAACAGCCAGAGGTCAAAACATCTGTCTAGAGAAGCCAGAGGTCAAAACATCTGTCTAGAGAACAGCAGAGGTCAAAACATCTGTCTAGAGCACAGCCAGAGGTCAAGACATCTGTCTAGAGAACAGCCAGAGGTCAAAACATCTGTCTAGAGCACAGCCAGAGGTCAAGACATCTGCCTAGAGAACAGCCAGAGGTCAAACATTTGTCTAGAGAACAGCCAGAGGTCAAAACATCTGTCTAGAGAACAGCCAGAGGTCAAAACATCTGCCTAGAGAACAGCCAGAGGTCAAAACATCTTTCTAGAGAACAGCCAGAGGTCAAGACATCTGTCTAGAGAACAGCCAGAGGTCAAAACATCTGTCTAGAGAACAGCCAGTGGTCAAACATCTGTCTAGAGAACAGCCAGAGGTCAAACATCTGTCTAGAGAACAGCCAGAGGTTAAGACATCTGTCTAGAGAACAGCCAGAGGTCAAAACATCTGTCTAGAGAACAGCCAGAGGTCAAAACATCTGTCTAGAGAACAGCCAGAGGTCAAAACATCTGTCTAGAGGACAGCCAGAGGTCAAAACATCTGTCTAGAGAACAGCCAGAGGTCAAGACATCTGTCTAGAGAACAGCCAGAGGTCAAGACATCTGTCTAGAGAACAGCCAGAGGTCAAGACATCTGTCTAGAGAACAGCCAGAGGTCAAAACATCTGTCTAGAGAACAGCCAGAGGTCAAGACATCTGTCTAGAGAACAGCCAGAGGTCAAAACATCTGTCTAGAGAACAGCCAGAGGTCAAAACATCTGTCTAGAGAACAGCCAGAGGTCAAAACATCTGTCTAGAGAACAGCCAGAGGTTAAGAACATCTGTCTAGAGAACAGCCAGAGGTTAAGACTTGTCTAGAACAGCCAAGGTCAAGACATCTGCCTAGAGAACAGCCAGAGGTCAAAACATCTGTCTAGAGGACAGCCAGAGGTCAAAACATCTGTCTAGAGAACAGCCAGAGGTCAAAACATCTGTCTAAGAAAGCAGAGTCAACATCTGTCAGAGAACAGCCAGAGGTTAAGACATCTGTCTAGAGAACAGCCAGAGGTTAAGACATCTGTCTAGAGAACAGCCAAAGGTCAGAACATCTGCCTAGAGAACAGCCAGAGTCAAAATCTGTCTAGAGAACAGCCAGAGGTCAAAACATCTGTCTAGAGAACAGCCAGAGGTCAAACATCTGTCTAGAGACAGCAAGAGGTCAAAACATCTGTCTAGAGACAGCCAGAGGTCAAGACATCTGTCTAGAGAACAGCCAGAGGTCAAAACATCTGTCTAGAGCACAGCCAGAGGTCAAGACATCTGCCTAGAGAACAGCCAGAGGTTCAAAAGATCTGTCTAGAGAACAGCCAGAGGTCAAACATCTGTCTAGAGAACAGCCAGAGGTTCAAACATCTGCCTAGAGAACAGCCAGAGGTCAAAACATCTGTCTAGAGCACAGCCAGAGGTCAAGACATCTG
>NW_019943144.1:26078-59380 GCF_002910315.2 Salvelinus sp. IW2-2015
TGTCTAGAGACCAGGCAGAGTCAAGACATCTGTCTAAGAGCAGCCAGAGGTCAAGACATCTGTCTAGAGAACAGCCAGAGGTCAAGACATCGTCTAGAGAACAGCCAAGGTCAAACATCTGTCTAGAGAACAGCCAGAGGTCAGACATCTGTCTAGAGAACAGCCAGAGGTCAAAACATCGTCTAGAGAACAGCCAGAGGTCAAACATCTGTCTAAGAACAGCCAGAGGTCAAACATCTGTCTAGAGAACAGCAGAGGTCAAGACATCTGTCTAGAACAGCAAGGTCAAACATCTGTCTAGAGAACAGCCAGAGGTCAAGACATCTGTCTAGAGAAACACAGAGGTCAAGACATCTGTCTAGAGAACAGCCAGAGGTCAAAACATCTGTCTAGAGAACAGCCAGAGGTCAAGACATCTGTCTAGAGACAGCCAGAGTCAGAACATCTGTCTAGAGAACAGCAGAGGTCAAGACATCTGTCTAGAGAACAGCCAGAGGTCAAGACATCTGTCTAGAGAACAGCCAGAGGTCAAAACATCTGTCTAGAGAACAGCCAGAGGTCAAACAATCTGTCTAGAGAAGCCAGAGGTCAAGACATCTGTCAGAGAACAGCCAGAGGTCAAGACATCTGTCTAGAGAACAGCCAGAGGTCAAAACATCTGTCTAGAGAACAGCCAGAGGTCAAAACATCTGTCTAGAGAACAGCAGGTAAGACATCGTCTAAGAACAGCCAGAGGTTAAGACATCTGTCTAGAGAACAGCCAGAGGTCAAGAACATCTGTCTAGAGAACAGCCAGAGGTCAAGACATCTGTCTAGAGAACAGCCAGAGTCAAAACATCTGTCTAGAGGACAGGCAGAGGTCAAAACATCTGTCTAGAGAACAGCCAGAGGTCAAGACATCTGTCTAGAGAACAGCCAGAGGTCAAGACATCTGTCTTAGAGAACAGCCAGAGGTCAAACATCTGTCTAGAGACAGCCAGAGGTCAAGACATCTGTCTAGAGAACAGCCAGAGGTCAAAACATCGTTCTAGAGACAGCCAGAGGTCAAGACATCTGTCTAGAGAACAGCCAGAGGTCAAAGACATCTGTCTAGAGACAGCCAGAGGTCAAACATCTGCTAGAGAACAGCCAGAGGTCAAAACATCTGTCTAGAGAACAGCCAGAGGTCAAAACATCTGTCTAGAGAACAGAGAGGTCAAAAACATCTGTCTAGAAGCAGCCAGAGGTCAAGACATCTGTCTAGAGAACAGCCAGAGGTCAAAACATCTGTGCTAGAGACAGCCGAGGTAAGACATCTGTCTAGAGAACAGCCAGAGGTCAAAACATCTGTCTAGAGAGCCAGAGGTCAAAACATCTGCTTAGAGAACAGCCAGAGGTCAAAACATCTGTCTAGAGAACAGCCAGAGGGCAAAACATCTGTCTAGAGAACAGCAGAGGTCAAGACATCTGTCTAGAGACAGCCAGAGGTCAAGACATCTGTCTAGAGACAGCCAGAGGTCAAAACATCTGTCTAGAGAACAGCAGAGGTCAAGACATCTGTCTAGAGAACAGCCAGAGGTCAAACATTGTCTAGAACAGCCAGAGGTCAAAAACATCTGTCTAGAGAACAGCCAGAGGTCAAAAGACAATCTGCTCTAGAGAACAGCCAGAGGTCAAAACATCTGTCTAGAGAACAGCAGAGGTCAAGACATCTGTCTAGAGAACAGCCAGAGGTCAAGACATATCGTTTAGAGAACAGCCAGGAGGTCAAACATCTGTCTAGAGAACAGCAGAGGCAAGACATCTGTCTAGAGAACAGCCAGAGGTTAAGACATCTGTCTAGAGAACAGCCAGAGGTCAAAAACATCTGTCTAGAGAACAGCCAGAGGTCAAAACATCTGTCTAGAGAACAGCCAGAGTCAAACATCTGTCTAGAGACAGCCAGAGGTCAAAACATCTGTCTAGAGAACAGCCAGAGGTCAAGACATCTGTCTAGAGAACAGCCAGAGGTCAAGACATCTGTCTAGAGAACAGCCAGAAGTCAAGACATCTGTCTAGAGAACAGCCAGAGGTCAAAACATCTGTCTAGAGAACAAGCCAGAGGTCAAGACATCTGTCTAGAAACAGCCAGAGGTCAAAACACTTGTCTAGAAACAGCCAGAGGTCAAAACATCTGTCTAGAGAACAGCCAGAGGTCAAACATCTGTCTAGAGAACAGCCAGAGGTAAGACATCTGTCTAGAGAACAGCCAGAGTTCAAAAATCTGTCTAGAGAACAGCCAAGGTCAGACATCTTCTAGAGAACAGCCAGAGGTCAAAATCTGTCTAGAGGACAGCCAGAGTCAAAACATCTGTCTAGAGAACAGCCAGAGGTCAAAAACATCTGTTCTAGAGAACAGCCAGAGGTCAAACATCTGTCTAGAGAACAGCCAGAGGTCAAGACATCTGTCTAGAGAACAGCCAGAGGTTCAAGACATCTGTCTAGAGAACAGCCAAAGGTCAAAACATCTGTCTAGAGAACAGCCAGAGGTCAAAACATCTGTCTAGAGAACAGCCAGAGGTCAAAAAATCTGTCTAGAGAACAGCCAGAGGTCAAAACATCTATGTTAGAGACAGCAGAGGTCAAAACATCTGTCTAGAGAACAGCCAGAGGTCAGAACATCTGTCTAGAGAACAGCCAGAGGTCAAACATCTGTCTAAGAGACAGCCAGAGGTCAAGACATCTGCTAGAGAACAGCCAGAGGTCAAAAATCTGTCTAGAGAACAGCCAGAGTCAAACATCTGTCTAGAGAACAGCCAGAGGTCAAAACATCTGCTTAGAGAACAGCCAGAGGTCAAAACATCTGTCTAGAGAAGCAGGGTCAAGAATCTGCTAGAGAACAGCCAGGTCAAAACATTTGTCTAGAGAACAGCCAGAGGTCAAAACATCTGTCTAGAGAACAGCCAGAGGTCAAAACATCTGCTAGAGAACAGCCAGAGGTCAAGACATCTGTCTAGAGAAACAGCCAGAGGTCAAGACATCTGTCTAGAGAACAGCCAGAGGTCAAAACATCTGTCTAGAGAACACAGGGCAAAACATCTGTCTAGAGAACAGCCAGAGGTCAAACATCTGTCTAGAGAACAGCCAGAGGTTAAGACATCTGTCTAGAGAACAGCCAGAGGTCCAAAGACATCTGTCTAGAGAACAGCCAGAGGTCAAAACATCTGTCTAGAGAACAGCCAGAGGTCAAAACTCTGTCTAGGACAGCCAGAGGTCAAAACATCTGTCTAGAAACAGCCAGAGGTCAAGACATCTGTCTAGAGAACAGCCAGAGGTCAAGACATCTGTCTAGAGAACAGCCAGAGGTCAAGACATCTGTCTAGAGAACAGCCAGAGGTCAAAACATCTGTCTAGAGAACAGCCAGAGGTCAAGACATCTGTCTAAGAACAGCAGAGGTCAAAACATCTGTCTAGAGAACAGCCAGAGGTCAAACATCTGTCTAGAGAACAGCCAGAGGTCAAAAACATCTGTCTAGAGAACAGCCAGAGGTAAAACATCTGTCTAGAGAAACAGCCAGAGGTTAAGACATCTGTCTAGAGAACAGCAAAGTCAAGACATTGCTAGAGACAAGCCGAGGTCAAAACATCTGTCTAGAGAACAGCCAGAGGTCAAAACATCTGTCTAGAGAACAGCAGAGGTCAAAACATCTGTCTAGAGCACAGCCAGAGGTCAAGAACATCTGCTAGAGAACAGCCAGAGGTCAAAACATCTGTCTAGAGAACAGCCAGAGGTCAAAACATCTGTCTAGAGAACAGCCAGAGGTCAAAACATCTGTCTAGAGACAGCCAGAGGTCAAGACATCTGTCTAGAGAACAGCCAGAGGTCAAAACATCTGTCTAGAGCACAGCCAGAGGTCAAGACATCTGCTAGAGAACAGCCAGAGGTCAAAAATCTGTCTAGAGAACAGCCAGAGGTCAAAACATCTGTCTAGAGAACAGCCAGAGGTCAAAACATCTGCTAGAGAACAGCCAGAGGTCAAGACATCGTCTAGAGAACAGCCAGAGGTCAAAACATCTGTCTAGAGAACAGCCAGAGGTCAAAACATCTGTCTAGAGAACAGCCAGAGGTCAAAACATCTGTTAGAGACAGCCAAGCAAAACATCTGCTAGAGAACAGCCAGAGGTCAAACATCTGTCTAGAGAACAGCCAGAGGTCAAGACATCTGCTAGAGAACAGCCAGAGGTCAAACATCTGTCTAGAGAACAGCCAGAGGTCAAGACATCTGTCTAGAGAACAGCCAGAGGTCAAACATCTGTCTAGAGAACAGCCAGAGGTCAAGACATCTGTCTAGAGAACAGCCAGAGGTCAAACATCTGTCTAGAGAACAGCCAGGGTCAAAACATCTGTCTAGAGAACAGCCAGAGGTCAAACATCTGCTAGAGGACAGCAGAGGTCAAAAAATCTGTCTAGAGAACAGCCAGAGGTCAAGACATCTGTCTAGAGAACAGCCAGGGTCAAAACATCTGTCTAGAGAACAGCCAGAGGTCAAGACATCTGTCTAGAGAACAGCCAGAGGTCAAGACATCTGTCTAGAGAACAGCCAGAGGTCAAAACATCTGTCTAGAGAACAGCCAGAGGCAAAAACATCTGTCTAGAAAACAGGCAGAGGTCAAGACATCTGTCTAGAGGACAGGCAGAGGTCAAGACATCTGTCTAGAGAACACCAGAGGTCAAGACATCTGTCTAGAGAACAGCAGAGGTCAAACATCTGTCTAGAGAACAGCCAGAGGTCAAAACATCTGTCTAGAGAACAGCCAGAGGTCAAAACATCTGTCTAGAGAACAGCCAGAGGTCAAACATCTGTCTAGAGAACAGCCAGAGGTCAAGACATCTGTCTAGAGAACAGCCAGAGGTAAGACATCTGTCAGAGAACAGCCAGAGGTCAAGACATCTGTCTAGAGAACAGCCAGAGGTCAAAACATCTGTTTAGAGAACAGCCAGAGGTCAACATCTGTCTAGAGAACAGCCAGAGGTCAAAACATCTGTCTAGAGAACAGCCAGAGGTCAAGACATCTGTCTAGAGAACAGCCAGAGGTCAAGACATCTGTCTAGAGAACAGCCAGAGGTCAAAACATTCTAGAGAACAGCCAGAGTTCAAAACATCTGTCTAGAGAACAGCCAGAGGTCAAAACATCTGTCTAGAGGACAGCCAGAGGTCAAAACATCTGTCTAGAGAACAGCCAGAGGTCAAACATCTGTCTAGAGAACAGCCAGAGGTCAAAACATCTGTCTAGAGAACAGCCAGAGGTCAAGACAATCTGTCTAGAAACAGCCAGAGGCAAGCTCTGGCTGTTCTCTAGACAGATGTCTTGACCTCTGGCTGTTCTCTAGACAGATGTATTGACCTCTGGCTGTTCTCTAGACAGATGTCTTGACCTTCAAAATCGAACCCAGAAGCAGACCAGGACAAGGAGCGTAGGAAGAAAGTGAGTATTTATTTACAAGTGAATGTGAATGGGTAGATATATCCAGGTGGCGTAGCGGGCAGCGGTGGTGAGTTGATGGGAGTAAATAGGTGAATCCAATGGGGTAGCGGAATCCTCCGACGACCAGGCGGGAATGGGGTAAATGATCCGGGTGAGTAACTGAAGACAAAACAAACGGAGGTAAGTTTAAGGCAAGCAATACGTAAAAAACAACAAAACAAATACTATCCAACTTGAGGCTGATACTATGACACAACATACTGTTCATGGCTAACGATCCGGCAGGGAATGGATGTCAGGTCCGGGCTTATGAAGAGAAGAGATGATGATCAGGACCAGGTGTGCAGATAGCTGATGGGATACAGGTGCGGGTAATCAGAACTCCCAACTGGCTACATTGCCCGGCAACCAGACAGGGTGCGTTCCAGGACGCGGGAAAAAACACTCCAGGACAGAACACAGGCAAAAAAACGACTCAGGAAACGGGATTCGTGACAATTTGTTTCTACATTAACTAACATATTCCTCTCAATTGTAAATGTTTTGCTTGACTCGTTATGATGTTATAATTACTTACATTTGCTTCCACCGTAATGTCTTGTCATCCATCTTTGTTGAAGAACGTCACCAGGCAAGGGTGGCTCGTGTCAAAATTCGTCATTGGAACCACTCGATACGATTGGTCACATAAAAACCTTGGGACCCAAATGCATAATGAGTGCTCTAACTCCCCCTTGTGGTGATCTGGAGCAATGAAGACGTGACGCTGGGTACCTCTAAGTCCCACGGTGCAACTTTTAAAGGAGGAACCCCTTCCTCTAATGGTTCAACTGTTTCCAACATGGCCCTTCTTCACGGAGAGATATTTATTCCTCTCTGTGCGATGAACTGAGAATCCAGACAGTATATACCCAGAGAGCCATGTTTCCGTGAAGCTGAGTATGTTACAATCCCTGGTGTCTCTCTGAAAAGCAACTCTCGCCCTGAGCTCATCAACTTTATTATCCAGAGACTGAACATTAGTGAGTAATGTACTCGGAAGCGGTGGGTGGTGTGCGCACCTCCTAAATCGGACAAGAAGACCACTCCGAGTACCTTTCCTTCGCCAACGTTGTTGATCAGCCTCTGGAATCAGTTCAATTGCCCTGGTGGGTGCGAACAAAGGATCTGCTTCGGGAAAGTTGTATTCCTGGTCGTAGTGCTGGTAGTGCTGGTGAGTTACCGCCACTCTGATATCCAATAGTTCTTCCCGGCTGTATGTAATGACACAAAACATTTCTGAGCTAACAATGTAAGAAATACTACATAAAAAAAACGAAATACTGCAAAGTTTCCTAAGAGCAAGAAGCGAAGCAGCCCTCTCTGTTCGCACCATTTTCACTTAAACTTACATATTCAATCTCTCCCGATCCCAGTCTGCTGTCCCCACGTGCTTCAAGATGTCCACCATTGTTACTGTACCCAAGAAAGCAAAAATAACTGAACTAAATGACTGTTGCCCCGTAGCACTCACTTCTGTCATCATGAAGTGATTTGAGAGACTAGTCAAGGATCATATCACCTCTACCTTAATTGTCACCCTAGACTCACTTCAATTTGCATACCGCCCCAATAGATTCACAGACAATGCAATCGCCATCATACTGCCCCCATCCCTTCTAGACAAGAGGAATACATAGGTAAGAATGCTGTTCATTGACTATAGCTCAGAATTCAACACCATAGTACCCTCCAAGCTGTTCATTGACTATAGCTCAGATTTCAACACCATAGTACCCTCCAAGCTGTTCATTAATCTGGAGGCCCTAGGACACAGCCCTGTGCAACTGGATCCTGGACTTCCTGACGGCCGCCCCCACTTTGCTGAACCAGGGGCCCCACAAGGGTGCGTGCTCAGTCCCCTCCTGTACTCCCTGTTCAACCATAACTGCGTGGCCAAGCACGCCTCCAACTCAATCATCAAGTTTGCAGATGACACAACAGTAGAAGGCTTGATTACAACAAAGACAGGCTACAGGGAGGAGGTGAGGGCTCTGGGAGTATGGTGCCAGGTAAATAACCTCTCACTCAACATCAACAAAACAAAGGAGATTATTGTGGACTTCAGGAAACAGCAGAGGGAGCACCCCCCTATCCACATTGTCGGGACCGCAGTGGAGAAGGTGGAAAGCTTCAAGTTCCTTGGCGTACACATCATTGACAAACTGAAATGGTCCACTCAGACAGTGTGGTGAAGAAGGCGCAATAGCGCCTCTTCACCCTCAGCAGGCTGAAGAAAATGTGGCTTGTCACCTAAAACTTAAAAACTTTTACAGATGCACAATCGAGAGCATCCTGTCGGGATGTATCACCGCTTGGTACGGCAACTGCACCGCCGGAAACCGCAGGGCTCTCCAGAGGGTAGTGTGGTCTGCCCAACACATCACCGGGGGCAAACTTCCTGCCCTCCAGGACACCTACAGCACCCAATGTCACAGGAAGGCCAAAAAAATCATCAAGGACAACAACCAACTGAGCCACAGGTGCATCAAAGCTGGGACCGAGTGACTGAAAAACAGCTTCTATCTCTGTTACAGGTCCCCTTCCTCTCCTCTCCCTTCCTCTCCTCTCCCTTCCTCTCCCCTCCTACTCTCCTCTCCAACTCTCCTCTCCCGTCTTCTCCTATCATGGTACCACAAAGAGCCTGTTACAGGTCCCCTTCCTCTAATGGTTCAACTGTTTCCAACATGGCTGTATTTGTGTACACCAAATACAACCGGTGTAGACTTTCATATGAAATGCTTACTTACAATGCGGAGTTAAAAAGTAAGAACAATTTAAAATAATAACACGATAAATAACAATAACGAGGCTATATACGAGTACCGAGTTAATGTGCAGGGGTACAAGTTAGTTGAGGTAATATGCACATGTAGGTAGGGAAACAATATATGTAGTAAGCACAGAGCTCTTCAAGTGAAACTGATTGTGTTGCCCGGCGGCGGCCCCAACACCAGGCATAGGAAAGGTGCACTTGTCTAAAAGGAACCCCTCTGGATGGTTAGGAGGAATTCCAAGCATCCAATGATTCCAATCCCAGATAATTGAGAGGATTCTAGAACGGTCTCTACTGTGTTTAACATTCCAACAGAACTGGAAACGGTTCAAATAGGGGATTCCATTCCTACGCTTCCATTCCTGCATCGCTACAGTACATGTGCATCCTGCATCGCTACAGTACAACAGCTATGAAAATGAGTAGTCTGCGTATGATTGGTTTGACTATTAAATCACACTTGGTAGTAGCCCACATAAAACGACACAGAACAAATGTGTTATTTGACTTTTTCTACCAAAAAAAATAAAAAAATGTAATAAAATGTATGCACTCTACTGTAAGTCGCTCTGGATAAGAGCGTCTGCTAAATGACTAAAAATGTAAAGTGTAAAATGTAAATGTATTGTGGTCAAGATAAAGCTTTAGGAAACGTGTACAACTGGAGTTTCTTTACTATCATCTCAGGTCTGTCCTCATACTGGCCACGATAATGATGCTTTTAACTCCAGGAGTATCCAAGATAATGATGCTTTTAACACCAGGAGTATCCAAGATAATGATGCTTTTAACACCAGGAAGTATCCAATATAATTATGCTTTTAACACCAAAGAGTATCAAAGATAATTATGCTTTAAACACCAAGAGTATCCAAGATAATTATGCTTTTAACTCCAGGAGTATCCAAGATAATTATGCTTTTAACACAGGAGTATCCAAGATAATTATGCTTTTAACTTCAGAGGAGTATCCAAGATAATTATGCTTTTAACACCAGGAGTATCCAAGATAATTATGCTTTTAACTCCAGGAGTATCCAAGATAATTATGCTTTTAACTTCAGGAGTATCCAGATAATTATGCTTTTAACACCAGGAGTATCCAAGATAATTATGCTTTTAACTTCAGGAGTATCCAAGATAATTATGCTTTTAACACCAGGAGTATCCAAGATAATTTAGCTTTTAACACCAGGAGTATCCAAGATAATTATGCTTTTAACACCAGGAGTATCCAAGATAATGATGCTTTTAACACCAGGAGTATCCAAGCTAATGATGCTTTTAACTCAGGAGTATCCAAGATAATGATGCTTTTAACACCAGGAGTATCCAAGATAATGATGCTTTCTAACACCAGGAGTATCCAAGATAATGATGCTTTTAACACCAGGAGTATCCAAGATAATTATGCTTTTAACTCCAGGAGTATCCAAGATAATGACGCTTTTAACTCCAGGAGTATCCAGATAATGATGCTTTTAAAACCAGGAGTATCCAAGATAATGATGCTTTTAACTCCAGGAGTATCCAAGATAATGATGCTTTTAAAACCAGGAGTATCCAAGATAATGATGCTTTTAAAACCAGGAGTATCCAAGATAATTATGCTTTTAACACCAAGAGTATCCAAGATAATGATGCCTATTAACACCAGGAGTATCCAAGATAATGATGCTTTTAACTCCAGGAGTATCCAAGATAATTATGCTTTTAACACCAAGAGTATCAAGATAATTATGTTTTAACACCAAGAGTATCCAAGATTATTATGCTTTTACACCAGGAGTATCCAAGATAATGATGCTTTAACTCCAGGAGTATCCAAGATATTATGCTTTTAACACCAGAGTATCCAAGATAATTATGCTTTTAACACCAAGAGTATCCAAGATAATTATGCTTTTAACACCAGGAGTATCCAAGATAATTATGCTTTTAACTCCTGGAGTATCCAAGATAATTATGCTTTTAACACCAAAGTATCCAAGATAATAATGCTTTTAACACCAAGAGTATCCAAGATAATTATGCTTTTACACCCAGAGTATCCAAGATAATGATGCTTTTAACACCAGGAGTATCCAAGATAATATGCTTTTAACTCCTGGAGTATCCAAGATAATTATGCTTTTAACACCAAGAGCATCCAAGATAATTATGCTTTACCACCAGGAGTATCCAAGATAATTATGTTTTTAAACACAGCAGTATCCAAGATAATGATGCTTTTAACACCAGGAGTATCCAAGATAATGATGCTTTTAAAACCAGGAGTATTTAAGAGTTATATCCCACAAGAGGTTGTTCAAGTGGTTGCTGAACTGAAATGACATTCAGCTACAATGCAGCATTGCTTCAGGAAAAGCTTAGTTTTTATGTACCCTCAAACAATTAAGTGGCCTGAAGGACAAACCCTTGAGCTGAGAGGGCCATCCCGTGGTTTCTAGATGACGGATAAAACTGTTCCTGAAGAGGTTACTGTAGCTGTGCTTTGACAACAGTTTATTTTACTAACATGTACTTTGCGGTAATGAGGCCTTAAGCCTCGTGCACACCGGTTGCGTCAAACTGTGTGCATTCCAGTGGAAGTCCATTCATTTCAGTGGAAGTCCATTCATTACAGTGGAAGTTCATTCGTTCCAGTGGAAGTCCATTCATTCCAGTGGAAGTCCATTCATTTCAGTGGGCGGCGATCCACAACACTGCCACTCATCAGCCAGAACAGGTTGCGGTGTGTGGCACTCCATACAGTGTCCCATGTGTTGGATGCACTGGTGTACCAGACGCAAGGCAGGCGGGCCCATGAGCTCTGGGCCTGTCATCAATGTATATATTTTATGTGATAAATCATTGACAGTAACCATCCAAAAAGTCCTTCCTAAACCTGTTTAATTTCCACATGTACTAGGAAGCTAAGTGTTTCTTGTGCTTCAGGAATGTGCCTGAAAAGGCGCCTCAGTAAAACGGAGTGAAAGTATAAGGGTCAGTGAACAAAAGTTGTGATCTATGACGGCACCAGTGAAATGAGTGGAGCTGACTCAGGTGTTCAACAGCTCATATCAGACCAACAACCTTATGCTTCTCTTGGTGCCCAATTTCTAGGCCAACCCAAGCTGTACTGTGGAGTAGGCTACCAGTAGGCCAACCCAAGCTGTACTGTGCAGTAGGCTAATAGTAGGCCAACCCAAGCTGTACTGTTGGAGTTATGGCTATGTAGTGTGCCAACCATGTTCTGTCTCGTGGAGTATGTGTCTAAATAAGTAGGTTCAAGTCAAGCTGTTTCGTGTGCAGTAGGCTAATAGTTAGGTTCGCTAACGGCGCAGCTGTCTTTGTGCAGTAGGTTCTACACAGTAGGCCCAACCCAAAGCTGTAACTGTTGTGTATGTTAGGGCCTACCTATAGTAGGCCATTACCCAAAGGCTGTAACTGTGCAGTAGGCTATATAGTGTTGTTTAGGTCCAACCCAAGCTGTACTGTGGCAGTAGCCTAATAGTAGGCCAACCGCAAGCTGTACTGTGGCGTAGGCTATCATTAGGCCACACAAGCTGTTGTGTTGTTTGTAGGTCTATAAGTAGACTTTCTTTATTGCTGTTACTGTGGAGTAGGCTAAAGTAGGCCAACCCAAGCTGTACTGTGGAGTAGGCTAATAGTAGGCCAACCCAAGCTGTACGTGGAGTAGGCTAATAGTAGGCCAACCCAAGCTGTATCGTGTGTATGTAGGTCTAAAGTATAGGCCAACCCAAGCTGTACTGTGGAGTAGGCTAATAGTAGGCCAACCCAAGCTGTACTGTGAGTAGGCTAATAGTAGGCCAACCCAAGCTTGTACTGTGGAGTAGGCTAATAGTAGGCCAACCCAAGCTGTACTGTGGAGTAGGCTAATAGTAGGCCAACCCAAGCTGTACTGTGAGTAGGCTAATAGTAGCCAACCCAAGCTGTACTGTGCAGTAGGCTAATAGTAGGCCAACCCAAGCTGTACTGTGCAGTAGGCTAATAGTAGGCCAACCCAAGCTGTACTGTGCAGTAGGCTAAGTAGGCCAACCCAAGCTGTACTGTGGAGTAGCTAATAGTAGGCCAACCAAAGCTGTACTGTGGAGTAGGCTAATAGTAGGAACCCAGCTGTACTGTGAGTGGACTAATAGTAGGCCAACCCAAGCTGTACTGTGGAGTAGCTAATAGTAGGCCAACCCAAGCTGTACTGTGCAGTAGGCTAATAGTAGCCAACCCAAGCTGTACTGTGCATTAGGCTAATAGTAGGGCCAACCAAGCTGTACTGTGGAGTAGTCTAATAGTAGGCACCGCTAAGCTTGTACTGGTGAGTAGGCTAATAGTAGGCCAACCCAGCTGTACTGTGTGAGTAGGCTAATAGTTAGGCCAACCCAAGCTGTACTGTGGAGTAGTTAATAGTAGGCCAACCCAAGCTGTACTGTGGAAGGCTAATAGTAGGCCAACCCAAGCTGTACTGTGAGTAGGCTAATAGTAGGCCAACCCAGGCTGTACTGTGGAGTAGGTAATAATAGGCCAACCCAAGCTGTACTGTGAGTAGGCTAATAGTAGGCCAACCCAAGCTGTACTGTGGAGTAGGCTAATAGTAGGGCCAACCCAAGCTGTACTGTTTGGAGGAAGGCTAATAGTAGGCCAACCCAAGCTGTTACTGTGAGTAGGCTAATAGTAGGCCAACCCAAGCTGTACTGTGGAGTAGGCTAATAGTAGGAACTAACTTTTGAACAGAGGTAAACTGTCAGAAATTCCAAACTCCAAAACTCTTCAGGTTTTTCCTCTCAAAGTCAATGGTTTTTTTAATAGAAAACAACAAAATGTTCTATAGTCCATAACACGCTTAAGCCACATCAGGAGACCACTATTGAGGTCTGGGAAAATCTAAAAAGTTGATTTGAGCGTAGTTACCCTTTCATTCAAGTGAGCACTGTTGTTTGGTTAGCGGTGTTTCTGTAGTACAGCCACCTAGCACTGTTTGTTTAGTTAGCAGTGTTTCTGTAGTACAGCCACCTAGCCTGTTGTTGGTTAGCAGTGTTTCTGTAGTACAGCCACTAGCACTGTTGTTTGGTTAGCAGTGTTTCTGTAGACAGCCACCTAGCACTGTTGTTTGGTTAGCAGTGTTTCTGTAGAACAGCCACCTAGCACTGTTGTTTAGTTAGCAGTGTTTCTGTAGTACAGCCACCCTAGCACTGTTGTTTGGTTAGCAGTGTTTCTGTAGTACAGCACCTAGCACTGTTGTTTGATTAGCAGTGTTTTCTGTAGTACAGCCACTAGCACTGTTGTTGGTTAGCAGTGTTTCTGTAGTACAGCCACCTAGCACTGTTGTTTAGTTAGCAGTGTTTCTGTAGTACAGCCACCTAGCACTATTGTTTGGTTAGCAGTGTTTCTGTAGTACAGCCACCTAGCACTGTTGTTTGATTAGCAGTGTTTCTGTACTACAGCCACCTAGCACTGTTGTTTTGTTAGCAGTGTTTCTGTAGTACAGCCACCTAGCCCTGTTGTTTGGTTAGCAGTGTTTTCTGTAGAAACAGCCACCTAGCACTGTTGTTTTGGTTAGCAGTGGTTTCTGTAGAACAGCCACCTAGCACTGTTGTTTAGTTAGCAGTGTTTCTGTAGTCACAGCCACCTAGCACTGTTGTTTGGTTAGCGGTGTTTCTGTAGAACAGGACCTAGCACTGTTTGTTTGGTTAGCCTGTGTTTCTGTAGCACAGCCACTAGCACTGTTGTTTTGTTAGCGGTGTTTCTGTAGAACAGCCACCTAGCACTGTTGTTTGGTTAGGCAATGTTTCTGTAGTAAGCACACCTAGCACTGTTGTTTGGTTAGCGGGTGTTTGTCTGTAGTACAGGCCACCTAGCACTGTTGTTTGATTAGCGGTGTTTCTGTAGTACAGCACCTAGCACTGTGTTTAGTTAGTGGTGTTTCTGTGAAGAACAGCCACGCTAGCACTGTTGTTTGGTTAGCAATGTTTCTGTAGTAGACAGCCACCTAGCACTGTTGTTTGGTTAGCGGTGTTTCTGTAGTACAGCCACGCTAGCAACTGTTGTTGTGGTTAGGCGGTGTTTTCTTGTAGCACAGCCACCTAGCACTGTTGTTTGGTTAGCGGTGTTTCTGTAGTACAGCCACCTAGCACTGATGTTTGGTTAGCAGTGTTTTCTGTAGAACAGCCACCTAGCACTGTTGTTTGGGTTAGCAATGTTTCTGTAGAACAAGCCACCTAGCACTGTTGTTTAGTTAAGCGGTGTTGTCTGTAGTCAGCCACCTAGCACTG
This sequence comes from Salvelinus sp. IW2-2015, assembly GCF_002910315.2. NCBI lineage: Eukaryota > Metazoa > Chordata > Actinopteri > Salmoniformes > Salmonidae > Salvelinus > Salvelinus sp. IW2-2015. The sequence continues at coordinate 40,608 of NW_019943144.1, forward strand.
TTGTTTGGTTAGCAGTGTGTTCTGTAGAACAGCCACTAGCACTGGTTGTTTGGTGGTATAGCAGCGTTGTTTTTGCTTGTTAGGAACAGCCACTGAGCACTGTTGTTTGGTTAGCGAGTGTTTCTGTAGTACAGCTTCACTTAGCACTGTTTGTTTGGTTTAGTCGGTGTTCTGTGTGCTGCTGTGATGTGCAGAGTTTTACAAAACAAATGCTAATGATTTATGCAAATAATCTCTATATTTCTGCCAGGTAGGCATATGCTACTTGTAGTTTAACATTTAATAGAGAGGATTTGTTTTTTGGGAAAGTCTTTCATCTTATTGCAGAGTACGGTTTAGGTCAATCAAATATTTGACTTTGCGAACTACCCTTACAGAGACTCAGAGAGATGCAGAACCAGGTCAACAAGTTCTGGAGGTCTGGGAGCCAGCTTGCCGGCCCAGAACTTATTTCTGAGAAGTAAATGGCACACTTCATATCGCAACGTTGCTGTCGGAGATATTGTCTGGTTGTGTGACCAAAATGCATGAGGGGCCAACTTTCAAGCTAGGAAGGGTGGTGAGTGTTAATCCAGATGCTAAGGGCATTGTTCGAGACGTGAACGTCAAAGTGGTCCAAAGCTCCTGCCTTCCTGTCACAAAACCCCGCCTTCCTGCCTTTTGTGACAGGAAGGCAGGAGCTTTGGACCACTTTGACGTTCACCGTCTCGAACAAATTTGCCCTTAGCAGAGTGCTGGATTTACTCACAGGCCTTTCCTATTGCTTGATTGGTCCCTCATCTGCATTTTGGTCACACAACCAGACAATATCTCCGACAGCAACGTTGCGATATGAAGTGTGCCATTTACTTCTCAGAAATAAGTTTGGGCCGGCAAGCTGGCTCCAAGACCTCCAGAACTTGTTGACCTGGTTCTGCATCTCTCTGAGTCTCTTGTAAGGGTAGTTCGCAAAGTCAAATATTCTGATCTCACCGCTTGGAGAGGCTCGGCCCAGGAGAAGTGTGTTGGGTGACACATACTGCACGCTTTCTTCATGGCTCTGCACCCTGGCATCTATTGGGCATTCGTTGGCAAGGTTTGCAGCAAGTTGTAGTGTTGTCTGAAGCTCGCTGTAGCTAAGGCCAGTGTTGTTGCCCAGGCTCTGCAGTGCCTTCTTGAGAATGCGAACAGCGGCTTCAGCAGCCCCATTGCGGTGAGGTGAGTCAKCAGGGTGAATTGTCCACTCCCATTTGGTACCTTTTTGAGCCGACATCTCTTCTATTGAAGTTCTATTCTGAGCATCCAGGAACYGGTACAGCTCTCTTAGGACAGGTTTGGCGCCGATGAAGTTTGTCCCCGGGTCGGACCAGATCTTTCTTGGGTGCCCTCTAATTGCAGTAAAGCGTTGGTAAGCCATCAAGAAGCTCTCTGTCGACATTGTGTTGACCAGGTCTGCATGAATTGCCCTGCTGGCCATACAGCTGAAGACGACACCCCACACTTTCATTGAGACCCGTTTCTTGATGTCATCTTTGACAAGGTACGGTCCGAAGAGGTCGACTGTAGTGAACTCGAACGGAGCTGCAGGTGTGGCTCTTTCAGCAGGTAAGTCAGCCATTACCTGTTCGCACCTTCTTGCTCTTGACTTTTTGCAGAAAAGGCAGTTATCCACTACTTTTTGGGAAATTTTTCTTCCTTGGATGACCCAGGCTTTCCTCCTCATTTTCAGCAGGGTTGCAGCCACACCTTCATGACCCTCATCGTGCGCCTCCCGTGCCAATAAAGTAGAGACCCATGCATTGAAAGGCAGAAGGGGAACTCCCTGAAGCCATGGATTCTCCCACCGCAGACTAGTAACACAGATTCTGGCTCTCTGTACACAACCAAGCGGTCCATAGTGGTAGTTGGGAACGTCACCCCCTCTTGAGCAGCAAGATAGATGTCTCTTATTGCCTCTTGACGTTCTGTGGCGGTGATAACTCCTTTTGTGGGAATCGCCTCCCACTTTGGGGTCTCGATGGACTTTGTTGCAGATCTAAACTTTTTGGCGGCTCTCCAGATAAAAGCAACAGTCTTGATTAGACACTTTAGGCTACTAAAGCGCCTCTCATCCACCAAGTTTAGGACAGCTGCACCAGCAGGAAATCGTCCCACAAGACTTGGAAGACTTCATTTCGCTTGGGCTCTGGTGAGTGCTGCCACAAATGACTTCTTTTGCATATTGTTAATGCTCTCTCGAGCTGTCACAGACACATCTTTTGACGACATAATTGGCCACTCGCTCTCTGGAAGATATAGAAACTCTGGCCCTTGCTGCCACTCTGAATGGGCATCAAGTTCCTTTGGCCCAGCTCCTCGAGTGATAATGTTGGCTATGTTGAGTGGTCCAGGGATCCACCACCAGTCCTGTAGCCGTGTGCTCTCTTGGATCTCTCCAATTCTATTAGCGAAGAAAGTCTGAAATCCATAGCTTTCACGCTGGATAGCTCCAAGAACAGTCTGACTGTCTAACAAATGGTACCACCTTTTTATCTGGATCTGGGTATGCTGTTCAAAGTACTTTTTCAGGCKGCTTGCAAAGACTGCACCGCAAAGTTCCGCTTTGACTGCATCCCCCTTCTGTCTTTCTGCCCTTGAACAAGGCAGTTATTAACCAACTATTCCCTGGTAGGCCGTCATTGTAAATAATAATTTGTTCTTAACTGACAAGCCTAGTTAAGTAAAGGTTAAATTAAAAAAACAAATTTAAATGGCTGGACAATTAGCCCAAACAGTTGAATTAGGCAGAGCTTCTCACCAGGTTCTGCCACACCTTGCTTCAAAGTTTCTTTAAACTTTCTTTCATTGTCTAGCAGACAAAGGCATTATCCTAGCAACCCATGATAGTTGTTGCACCTTGAGATCTCCCCTCTTTCAACATTTCTAACTGATATTTCCGTCTCTGTCCACGAAACCACTTGCATGTTGCATGTTACATGTTGCAAGTTGCATGTTGCATGTTGCATGTTGCTTGTTGCTTGTTGCATGTTACATGTTGCATGTTGCTTGTTGCATGTTGCATGTTACATGTTGCATGTTGCTTGTTGCATGTTGCATGTTGCATGTTGCATGTTGCATGTTGCATGTTGCTTGTTGCTTGTTGCATGTTACATGTTGCATGTTGTTTCCTTGTTGCATGTTACATGTTGCATGTGCTTGTTAGATGTTGCATGTTGCATGTTTGCAAATGTTGCATGTTGCTTGTTGCATGTTGCATGTTGCTTGTTGCAGTGCAGGTTGCATGTTACATGTGCATGTTGCTTGTTGCTTGTTGCATTGTTAACATGTTGGCATGTTGCTTGTTGCTTGTTGCATGTTAATGTTGCATGTTGCTGTTGCATGTTGCAGTTACATGTGCTGTTCGCATGTGTACATGGATGTTGCATGTTGCATGTTGCTTGTTGCATGTTGCATGTTACATGTTGCATGTTGCATGTTGCTTGTTGCATGTTGCATGCTGCATGTTGCATGTTGCATGTTGCATGTTACATGTTGCTTGTTACATGTTGCATGCTGCATGTTGCATGTTGCATGTTGCATGTTGCATGTTACATGCTGCATGTTGCATGTTGCATGTTGCTTGTTACATGTTGCATGTTGCATGCGGTGCACATTTTAGAATGTTTATTTATTTTTGCCTCAAATTGCATTTTGGAAAGTTTGTGCATTGGCCTACCGCTGTGTGCACGTTACTGCGCCTAAAATGTGAAGAAATGACAGTTTTATCAACATTCTGATCTCTTCCATCAGCCTTATTAACTGATACAGCGTTTACCTCCAATTCACTCTTAGAAAAAAAGGGTTATTTGGGGTTCTATATAGAACCTTTTGGTTCTTTGGACGATATTATGAGATTAAAGAACCCTTTACTAAAAAAGGTTCTATATACACTCATTGGCCAGTTTATTAGGTACACCACTATGTTGACAAAAGGGTTCCCTCCTACAGGCAGTGAGTCATGTGGCCGTAGCTTGCTATATAAAGCAGACATTGAGGCTTTCAGTTACTGTTTTATTGAACATAAGAATGGGCAATATTGAGGCCTCCCGAGTGGCGCAGCGGTCTACGGCACTACGTTGCACTGTTAGAGGTGTGACTACAGACCTGGGTTCGATCCCAGGCTGTGTCGCAACCGGCCGCGACCATGAGGCGGTGCACAATTGGCCCATTTTTAAGTCTATAGACAATTGAGACATGGATTGTGTATGCGTGCCATTCAGAGGGTGAATGAAATATTTAAGCGCCCTTCGACGCACCGGTTTGAGTGTGTCAAGAAATGCAACGCTGCTGGGTTTTTCATGCTCGACAGTTTCACCTTCTTAATATTGAGTTGCCTCAATTCGTCGGGGAATGGACTCTACAAGGTGTCGAAAGCGTTCCACGGGTATGCTTGCCCCTGTTGACTCCAATGCTTCCCATAGTTGTGTCAAGTTGGCTGGATCCCCTTTGGATGGTGTACCATTCTTCATACACACAAGAACGTGTTGAGAGTGAAAACCCCATGGATGGACTTCTACCAGAAGGCACACAGTTTGATGTAACTAGTGTGCACAAGACTTCAGCATGCGGTTTCCATGCAGGCAGCTTTGCTACAGTATCCACTAGCAGGCCTATGGGGGACAGTGTCATGTCATTTAACTAATGCTGGGTAATTACATTGGAATAAACCTCCATATTGGATATTGGGTCAGATCAACATAATATTTACATATCATTTAAATGTCTTAAATAGGCTTCAATTCCCAACTGCCAGTTTACCAGGTTATAATAGACCTACACATTATTGTTTCAATGATACAATATTTCCTGCCTTCTTGGGAAATGACCACAAAAACAGACTACGTCATCAGGATTTCTCTTTTCTTCTGAGTATCAATTAACAGGAGGAAGTGATCATGGGTAATTACGCTGCTGCGCTGAGGGAGGTGCGCGTTGGCCTGGCCGCCTGGTGGGTGATTTACCATGACTACATCAACTGAGAGAAGGCAAAACAGAGGTGATCCAGTTCATATTACTGATGATTGATGAATTACTGTGGAACGAGAGAGGCTTCTGAAGGTAAGGAGTCTCAGCGGTGGCCTATTAGGCCAGGTAATTACTGTAGTAGGCCTGTTACCACAGCTAATGACACAGTTACAGGCAAATATTATTCAACCTATGGGGTGCCTACAATTAGGCAGAGGATTTTGCGTCTAAATTCAAACCAATAGTGTCGCAAGCTATTAACAGAATCTAGGCTACCTACAACAAATTAAATTATTTATGAATTCCACAAGAATTAAACTGTTTCACGAAAATGTGCATATGAAAACCATAACATAACTGAAGATAGGTTGAAATGGTAAGATAAATTGGCATACAACATGAGAAAAGTTACCGACAACTCGTGAAGCCTATTACAGGCAACTTCAGGAGAGTAATGGCACAATCGGCGAAAGCCAGCAGGAGGAGAATAGTGCGGTCAGGTGATTTTTTTTCTTCCGGCAATCTAGATCTCTGGCACCCTCTTGAGGCATTTGTCTTATTTCATCAAACCATAAGCTTAAAAGAATAGACAAGCTCAATGCATATAGTTAATTTTATTAAAACACATATAAACAGCAAAAAATAAACATCCTCTCACTGTCAACTCCATTTATTTTCAGCAAACTTAACATGTGTAAATATTTGTATGAACACAACAGGATTCAACAACTGAGACATAAATTGAAGTCCGGAAGTCCGGACATTTCTGGGGGGAATGGCCCTAGCCCTCACCCTCCGATCCAAACGGTCCCAGACGTGCTCAAATGGGATTGAGATCCGTGCTCTTCGCTGGCCATGGCAGAACACTGACATTCCTGTCTTGCAGGAAATCACACACAGAACGAGCAGTATGGCTGGTGGCATTGTCATGCTGGAGGGTCATGTCAGGATGAGCCTGCAGGAAGGGTACCACATGAGGGAGGAGGATGTCTTCCCTGTAATGCACAGCGTTGCGATTGCATGCAATGACAACAAGCTCAGTCCGATGATGCTGTGACACACTACCCCAGACCATGACGGACCCTCCACCTCCAAATCGATCCCGCTCCAGAATACAGGCCTCGGTGTAGCGGGCATTCCCACGACGATAAACGCAAATCCGACCATCACCCCTGGTGAGACAAAATCGCGACTCGTCAGTCCTGTCTGGTCCAGCGACGGTGGGTTTGTGCCCATAGGCAACGTTGTTGCCGGTGATGTCTGGTGAGGACCTGCCTTACAACAGGCCTAAAAGCCCTCAGTCCAGCCTCTCTCAGCCTATTGCAGACAGTCTGAGCACTGATGGAGGAATTGTGCATTCCTGGTTTAACTCGGCAGTTGTTGTTGCCATCCTGTACCTGTCCCGCAGGTGTGATGTTCGGATGTACCGATCCTGTGCAGGTGTTGTTACACGTGGTCTGCCACTGCGAGGATGATTAGTTGTCCGTCCTGTCTCCCTGTAGCGCTGTCTTAGGCGTCTCACAGTACGGACATTGCAATTTATTGCCCTGGCCACATCTGCAGTGTTCATGCCTCCATGCAGCATGCCTAAGGCACGTTCACGTAGATGAGCAGGGACCCTGGGCATCTTTCTTTTGGTGTTCTTCAGAGTTAGTAGAAAGGCCTCTTTAGTGTCCTAAGTTTTCATAACTGTGACCTTAATTGCCTACCAACTGTAAGCTGTTAGTGTCTTAACGACCGTTCCACAGGTGCATGTGCATTAATTGTTTATGGTTCATTGAACAAGCTTGGGAAACAGTGTTTAAACCCTTTACAATGAAGATCTGTGATTTTTACGAATTATCTTTGAAAGACAGGGTCCTGAAAAAGGGACATTTCTTTTGTTGCTGACTTTAATGGAAAAATACACGTTTAATCGATTGGTCGAAAGAACAAAATATATATTTTTTGTTGGGGACAGCACTACACTGAATAAATGCCTTATAGATGACCATTGGCTTATATAATACCTTATAACATCCTAACTACATATTTCAAATTAGTGCATTTCAAGTGTTCCCCCTTGACCACTTAGCTAAGTGTTTAAATATTATGCTACATATAATTCAATAGAAGAAAACAGAGAGAGAGATAGAGAAGGAGAGAGACTGCCAGTTCCTTCATGTTTTGGCTATATTAGGGAACTGGCAGTCTCTCTCCCTCTCTCTCTGTTTCCGTCTATTGAATTCAATATACAACCTTCTGTGTTTGTCAACGAACGATGCCGGGACTAGTTTATGTGGATACGGATAGATTTCCAGCATTGTGCTTCATTTGACAGTGCCGCAGGTGTATGCATATCTTTCTGCCAAGAAGTGACAGGCCTTTAAGCGAATGAAATAAGATAGGCGGGACATTCCGACCTTCAGTGTCATAATGTAACCCGACACCAGAGTCACTTGTTAGGACAGCTTATAAACTCACTAGGACAGCTTATAAACTCACTAGGACAGCTTATAAACTCACTAGGACAGCTTATAAACTCACTAGGACAGCTTATAAACTCACTAGGACAGCTTATAAACTCACTAGGACAGCTTATAAACTCACTAGGACAGCTTATAAACTCACTTGCTACAGTCGTTGGGCTGAAGAGACTGAGATACAGAAGCGAATAAAAATGTATAAAACAATTCAAATACACAGACAGTCCCCTGAATGGACCTTTATTGTAATACATGATGGCTTGTGGTTAGTAAAAAGCCTGGTATAAATGTCTAGTAGATGGCTATTGCCTTGCCTAAGTGCTATAAAAGCCAATCTAATGACTTGGTAGGCTATATTGCAAGTAGCCTAGTGTCTAAATGTTCCCCTGAAACCCTGTTCCCTAATTAGCCTATAGTAGGTATGAAATGTGTTTCAATATACAGCCAAAATATTAGGTAGGTATGAAATGTGTTTCAATATACAGCCAAAATATTAGGTAGGTATGAAATGTGTTAACAATATACAGCCAAAATATTGGGTAGGTATGAAATGTGTTTCAATATACAGCCAAAATATTAGCGTGTCAGTGTGCGTGTCTTTCTCTGTTTCCTTCCTTCCTACCTCCTTCCTTCCTACCTCCTTCCTTCCTACCTCGACTGCACCACAGCAGGTGATCTGTCATTTCTCTCAGACTCAGACTCAGACTCAGACTCACACTCAGACTCAGACTCAGACTCAGACTCACACTCAGACTCAGACTCAGACTCACACTCAGACTCACACTCAGACTCACACTCAGACTCACACTCAGACTCACACTCAGACTCAGACTCAGCACTCGGACTCAGCACTCGGACTCACACTCAGACTCACACTCAGACTCAGACTCAGACTCAGACTCACACTCAGACTCAGACTCAGCACTCGGACCAGTAGAACCAAAACCTTTAGCAAATAAATCAGTTCATTTCACACATTTAGCAGCATCAGACTCAAGAGCCCTTTTTTGGTCTTTCTAACTTTCTCTAACTCTTCTGTTTTTCTGTTTTGACTGAGTGACAGGGTCAGAGCGGGTCTCTGATAATGCGCGGTTGACATTGAATGTGAATTTGCACCACATCAGCTCAGCCAATCAGGAAATCGTCCCTGCCCATCTTGATAGGGGGGCTGGCCGATGCCCACTGGTCAGCGAAATGTTCAATATAGACAGACCATTATGACAACAGAGAAATAGGCCAAAAGTCATAAATAAAGCAAGCTCATGGGCCGCCGGCTGTGTCCATTATTATCTATAATATATATATATATATATATTTAAAAAAATTGACCAACCCACCCTAATAAAAGATGGTCCGGCCCTACTGGCATTTGCCAAATTTGCCAGACGGTCAATCCGCCCATGGAGCAACACTTCAGAGAGATTTACAGTGCCTTCGGAAAGTATTTAGACCCCTTGACTTTTTCCACATTTTGTTACGTTACATCCTTATTTTAAAATGGATTAAATAAATATGTTCTTCATCAATCTACACACAATACCCCATAATTACAAATCGGAAACAATTATTTCTTTTTTCTTTTTTTGCAACCTCCCTGAGTAAGGCCCTTCTCCCCAATTGCTCAGTTTGGCCGGGCGGCCAGCTCTAGGAAGAGTCTTGGTGGTTCCAAACTTTAAGAATGATGGAGGCTACTGTGTTCTTGGGGACCTTCAATGCTGCATAAATATTTTGGTACCCTTCCCCAGATCTGTGCCTCGACACAATACTGTCTCGGAGCTCCTTTGACCTCATGTCTTTGGTTTGTTCTCTGACATTCACAGTCAACTGTGGGAACTTATATAGACAGGTTTGTGCCTTTTCAAATCATGTCCAATTAATTGAATTTACCACAGGTGGACTCCAATCAAGTTGTAGAAACATCAAGGATGATCAATGGAAACAGGATGCACCTGAGCTCAATTTCGAATCTCATAACAAAGGGTCTGAATACTTATGTAAATAAGGTATTTCTGTTTATATTTGTAATGAATTTGCAAAACTTTCTAGAAACCTGTATTCGCTTTGTCATTATTGGGTATTGTGTGTAGATTGATGAGTATTTTTATAAATCCATTTTAGAATAAGGCTGTAACGTAACAAAATGTGGAAAAAGTGAAGGGGTCTGAATACTTTCCGAATGCACTGTAATTCATTCAGATCATTCAGATGAATTACAGACCTAAATTGTGAAGGTCGTCTGAAATCAGAGTGTAGTTAGGGGGTGAGATGCTGACTACTAAAACCTCTGTTAGCGACCTGGATGGATGGATTAGGGGGGGGGGGGGGTGCTGACTACTAAAACCTCTGTTAGCGACTTGGGATGGATGGAGTTAGGGGGGGGGGGGGGGTGCTGACTACTAAAACCTCTGTTAGCGACTTGGGATGGATGGAGTTAGGGGGGGGGGGGTGCTGATACTAAAACCTCTGTTAGCGACTTGGGATGGATGGAGTTAGGGGGGGGGGGGGTGCTGACTACTAAAACCTCTGTTAGCGACTTGGCATGTATCCTTGATGGAAGCTTGGAGATGTGGCATATTATGTATTATTGTGGTGTTAAGCCTAACATATTATAATTTTATTATTGTGGTGTTAAGCCTACATATTGTTTATTATTGTTAAGCCACATATTGTGTTTATATATTGTTTTTGGTGTTAAGCCTACTATTTCATATTGTTTTATTATTGTGGTGTAAGCCTACATATTGTTTTTTTGCATATTGTTAAGCCTACATATTCATTTATTATTGTGGTGTTAAGCCTAATATTGTTTATTATTGTGGTGTTAAGCCTACATATTGTTTATTATTGTGGTGTTAAGCATACATATTATGTATTATTGTGGTGTTAGCCTACATATTGTTTATTATTGTGGTGTTAACCCTAAATCATTGTTTTATTATGTTAAGCCTACATATGTTTTATATTGTGTGTTAAGCTACATATTTGTTATTATTGTGGTGTTAAGCCTACATATTGTTTATTATTGTGGTGTTAAGCCTAAATATTATTTATTATTGTGGTGTTAAGCCTACATATTGTTTATTATTGTGGTGTTAAGCCTACATAGTATTATATTATTGTGGTGTTAACCTGACATATTGTTTATTATTGTGGTGTTAAGCCTACATATTATTATATTATTGTGGTGTTAACCCTACATATTGTTTATTATTGTGGTGTTAAGCCTACATATTGTTTTGCCTAAATCCATTTAGTTCTATAGTTTTTCTCGCTAAGGTGTCATCAAAAAGTTGAGTTTATGTTGTAAAATTTAGTTCGGTGATGTTCACCAAATGTCCCAAAGCTCATAGGCTTACATTACGGAGAATATCATGTGGTCAGCTGTTCATTTTTCTTAGAGATGTTAAAATGACATTTTCCTTGTATTTACTTCAGTATTTTCTATGCGACACAGCTGGTGCGTCGAGCGCACCTCAACATATCTCCAGGTTGTGTAAAATATCAATTAACGTGGTGTATTCGACAAGGCCTTTTCACTCATTTCCAGCCCTATTTGTTGTTTATTACACTGAACTTAGTTTCAAATATTGTAATTTTTTGACATTTTTGTTACAATTTTCATTCAGATCATTGCGGCTACAAGTCTATAGACCTAAACGTTTTACATTCGAATACATTTGGCCTAATCTAAATAAAATAAAAGAGTTAATTCGGTTATCCCATTTTCAGTTTAAAGTGTTTACAGAAACGCAACATGATGCAGTGGTAAATATTGAGTAGATGTTCATGTATGGGCATGTCATGGGGTCACGGGGTCATGGGGTCATGGGGTCAGAACCACTCAACAACGCTTGTCGGTCATTCAGGTGACAGCAGGAAACGCAGTCTCCCTCTGGTCTCCGTCTGGTCTCCCTCTGGTCTCCGTCTGGTCTCCGTCTGGTCTCCCTCTGGTCTCCCTCTGGTCTCCCTCTGGTCTCCCTCTGGTCTCCCTCTGGTCTCCCTCTGGTCTCCGTCTGGTCTCCCTCTGGTCTCCGTCTGGTCTCCGTCTGGTCTCCCTCTGGTCTCCGTCTGGTCTCCCTCTGGTCTCCGGGAGACCAGAGGGAAGACCAGACGGAGACCAGAACGGAGACCAGAGGAGAGAGGAGGACCAGAGGGAGACCAGAGGGAGACCAGACGGAGACCAGAGAGACGAGGAGACCAGACGGGAGACCCAGACCGGGAGACCAGAGGGAGACCAGAGGAGACCAGACGGAGACCAGAAGGCCAGAGGGAGACCAGACAGACGGGGAGACCAGAGGAGACCGAGGAGACCAGAGGGAGACCAGAGGGACAGAGAGCAGACAGAGGGAGACGCAGAGGGAGACCAGACGGAGACCAGAGGGAGACCAGAGGGAGACCAGGAGGAACCAGAGCCGGGAGACCAGAGGGAGACCCGACGGAGACCAGACGAGAGAGCCAGACGGGAGACACCAGAGGGAGACCAGAGGGAGACCAGAGGGAGACCAGAGGGAGACCAGAGGGAGACCAAGAACGGAGACCAGACGGAGACCAGAGGGAGACCAGAACGGAGACCAGAGGAGACTGGCGTTTCCTGCTGTCACCTGAATGACCGACAAGCGTTGTTGAGTGTTCTGACCCCATGACCCCATGACCCCGTGACCCCATGACATGCCCATACATGAACATCTACTCAATATTTACCACTGCATCATGTTGCGTTTCTGTAAACACTTTAAACTGAAAATGGGATAACCGAATTAACTCTTTTATTTTTATTAGATTAGGCCAAATGTATTCGAATGTAAAACGTTTAGGTCTATAGACTTGTAGCCGTCAATGATCTGAATGAAATTGTAACAAAAATGTCAAAAAATTACAATATTTGAAACTAAGTTCAGTGTAATAAACAACAAATAGGGCTGGAAATGAGTGAAAAGGCCTTGTCGAATACACCACGTTAATTGATATTTTACACAACCTGGAGATATGTTGAGGTGCGCTCGACGACCAGCTGTGTCGCATAGAAAATACTGAAGTAAATACAAGGAAAATGTCATTTTAACATTCTAAGAAAATGAACAGCTGACCACATGATATTCTCCGTAATGTAAGCCTATGAGCTTTGGGACATTTGGTGAACATCACCGAACTAAATTTTACAACATAAACTCAACTTTTTGATGACACCTTAGCGAGAAAAACTATAGAACTAAATGGATTTAGGCAAAAACAATATGTAGGCTTAACACCACAATAATAAACAATATGTAGGGTTAACACCACAATAATATAATAATGTAGGCTTAACACCAACAATAATAAACATATGTCAGGTTAACACCACAAAATATAATACTATGTAGGCTTAACACCACAATAATAAACAATATGTAGGCTTAACACCACAATAATAAATAATATTTAGGCTTAACACCACAATAATACAATATGTAGGCTTAACACCACAATAATAAACAATATGTAGGCTTAACACCACAATAATAAATAATATTTAGGCTTAACACCACAATAATAAATAATATGTAGGCTTAACACCACAATAATAAACAATATGTAGGCTAACACACAAATAAACAATATGTAGGCTTAACAATAATAAACATATATGTAGGCTTAACACCACAATAATAAACAATATGTAGGCTTAACACCACAATAATACATAATATGTAGGCTTAACACCAACAATAATAAACAATATGTAGCTTACACCACAAAATAAACAATATGTAGGCTTAACACACAATAATAAATAATATGTGGCTTAACATAAAACAATATGTAGGCTTAACACACAATAATAAACAATATGTAGGCTTAACACCACAATAATAAACAATATGTAGGCTTAACAATAATAAAAATATGTAGGCTTAACACCACAATAATAAAATAATATGTAGGCTTAACACCACAATAATACATAATATGCTCACATCTCCCAAGCTTCCATCAAGGATAAATGCCAAGTCGCTAACAGAGGTTTTAGTAGTCAGCACACCCCCCCCCCCCCCCCTAAACTCCATCCATCCCAAGTCGCTAACAGAGGTTTTAGTAGTCAGCACCCCCCCCCCCCCTAACTCCATCCATCCCAAGTCGCTAACAGAGGTTTTAGTAGTCAGCACCCCCCCCCCCCCCCCTAACTCCATCCATCCCAAGTCGCTAACAGAGGTTTTAGTAGTCAGCACCCCCCCCCCCCCCCCCCTAACTCCATCCATCCCAGGTCGCTAACAGAGGTTTTAGTAGTCAGCATCTCACCCCCTAACTACACTCTGAATTTCAGACGACCTTCACAATTTAGGTCTGTAATTCATCTGAATGATCTGAATGAATTACAGTGCATTTCCGAAAGTATTCAGACCCCTTCACTTTTTCCCATTTTGTTACGTTACAGCCTTATTCTAAAATGGATTTATAAAAATACTCATCAATCTACACACAATACCCAATAATGACACAAGACGAATACAGGTTTCCTAGAAAGTTTTGCAATTCATTACAAATATAAACAGAAAATACCTTATTTACATAGTATTCAGACCCTTTGTTATGAGATTCGAAATTGAGCTTTCAAGGTGTATCCTGTTTCCATTGATCATCCTTGATGTTTCTACAACTTGATTGGAGTCCACCTGTGGTAATTCAATTAATTGGACATGATTTGAAAAGCACAAACCTGTCTATATAAGTTCCCACAGTTGACTGTGAATGTCAGAGAACAAACCAAAGACATGAGGTCAAAGGAGCTCCGAGACAGTATTGTGTCGAGGCACAGATCTGGGGAAGGGTACCAAATATTTATGCAGCATTGAAGGTCCCAAGAACATCAGTAGCCTCCATCATTCTTAAAGTTTGGAAACACAAGACTCTTCCTAGAGCTGGCCGCCCGCCAAACTGAGCAATTGGGGAGAAGGCCTTACTCAGGGAGGTTGCAAAAAAAGAAAAAAGAAATAATTGTTTCCGATTTGTAATTATGGGGTATTGTGTGTAGATTGATGAAGAACATATTTATTTAATCCATTTAAAATAAAGGATGTAACGTAACAAAATTGGGAAAAAGTCAAGGGGTCTAAATACTTTCCGAAGGCACTGTAAATCTCTCTGAAGTGTTGCTCCATGGGCGGATTGACCGTCTGGCAAATTTGGCAAATGCCAGTAGGGCCGGACCATCTTTTATTAGGGTGGGCTTGGTCAATTTTTTAAATAAATATATATATAATATATTATAGATAATAATGGACACAGCCGGCGGCCCATGAGCTTGCTTTATTTATGACTTTTGGCCTATTTTCTCTGTTGTCATAATGGTCTGTCTATATGAACATTTCGCTGACCAGTGGGCATCGGCCAGCCCCCCTATCAAGATGGGCAGGGACGATTTCCTGATTGGCTGAGCTGATGTGGTGCAAATTCACATTCAATGTCAACGCGCATTATCAGAGACCCGCACTGACCCTGTCACTCAGTCAAAACAGAAAAACAGGAAGAGTTAGAGAAAGTTAGAAAGACCAAAAAAGGGCTCTTGAGTCTGATCTGCTAAATGTGTGAAATGAACTGATTTATTTTGCTAAAGGTTTTGGTTCTACTGGTCCGATGGCTGAGTCTGAGTCTGAGTGTGAGTCTGAGTCTGAGTCGAGTCTGAGTGTGAGTTCTGAGTGTGAGTCCGAGTGCTGAGTCCGAGTGCTGAGTCGAGTCTGAGTGTGAGTCGAGTGTGAGTGATGTGAGTCTGAGTGTGGAGTCTGGAGTGTGAGTCTGAGTTGAGTCTGAGTGTGAGTCTGAGTCTGAGTCTGAGTCTGAGTGGGAGTCTGAGTCTGAGTCTGAGTCTGGAGAGAAATGACAGATCACCTGCTGGTGGTGCAGTCGAGGTAGGAAGGAAGGAGGTAGGAAGGAAGGAGGTAGGAAGGAAGGAAAACAGAGAAAGGACACGCACACTGACACGCTAATATTTTGGCTGTATATTGAAACACAGTTTCATACCTACCCAATATTTTGGCTGTAAATATTGTTAACACATTTCATACTACCTAATATTTGGGCTGTATATTGAAACACATTTCATACCTTACCTAATATTTTGGCTGTATATTGAAACACATTTATACCTACTATAGGCTATAGGGAACAGGGTTTCAGGGGAACATTTTAGACACTAGGCTACTTGCAATATAGCCTACCAAGAGTCATTAGATTGGCTTTTATAGCACTTAGGCAAAGGCAATAGCCATCTACTAGAGCATTTATACCAGCTTTTTTACTAACCACAAGCCATCATGTATTTACAAATAGTCCATTCAGGGGACTGTCTGTGTATTTGAATTGTTTTATACATATTTATTTCGCTTCTGTATCTCAGTCTCTTCAGCCCAACGACTGTAGCAAGTGAGTTTATAAGCTGTCCTAGTGAGTTTATAAGCTGTCCTAGTGAGTTAATAAGCTGTCCTAGTTGAGTTTATAAGCTGTCCTAGTGAGTTTATAAGCTGTCCTAGTGAGTTTATAAGCTGTCCTAGTGAGTTTATAAGCTGTCCTAGTGAGTTTATAAGCTGTCCTAACAAGTGACTCTGGTGTCGGGTTACATTATGACACTGAAGGTCGGAATGTCCCGCCTATCTTATTTCATTCGCTTAAAGGCTGTCACTTCTTGCAGAAGATATGCATACACCTGCGGCACTGTCAAATGAAGCACAAAATGCGGAAATCTATCCGTATTCCACATAAACTAGTCCCGGCTATCCGTTCGTTGACAAACACAGAAGGTTGTAATATTGAATTCAATAGACGGAAACAGAGAGAGAGGGAGAAGAGACTGCCAGTCCCCTAATTATAGCCAAAACATGAAGGAAACTGGCAGTCTCTCTCCTTCTCTATCTCTCTCTCTGTTTCTTATTGAATTATATGTAGCATATATTTAAACACTTAGCTAAGTGGTCAAGGGGAACACTTGAAATGCACTAATTTGAAATATGTAGTTAGGATGTTATAAGGTATTATATAAAGCCAATGGTCATCTATAAGGCATTTATTCAGTGTAGTGCTGTCCCCAACAAAAAATATATATTTTTTTCTTTCGACCAATCGATTAAACGTGTATTTTTCCATTAAAGTCAGCAACAAAAAGAAATGTCCCTTTTTCAGGACCCTGTCTTTCAAAGATAATTCGTAAAAATCACAGATCTTCATTGTAAAGGGTTTAAACACTGTTTCCCAAGCTTGTTCAATGAACCATAAACAATTAATGCACATGCACCTGTGGAACGGTCGTTAAGACACTAACAGCTTACAGTTGGTAGGCAATTAAGGTCACAGTTATGAAAACTTAGGACACTAAAGAGGCCTTTCTACTAACTCTGAAGAACACCAAAAGAAAAGATGCCCAGGGTCCTGCCTATCTACGTGAACGTGCCTTAAGCATGCTGCATGGAGGCATAACACTGCAGATGTGGGCCAGGGCAATAAATTGCAATGTCGTACTGTGAGACGCCTAAGACAGCGCTACAGGGAGACAGGACGGACAACTAATCATCCTCGCAGTGGCAGACCACGTGTAACAACACCTGCACAGGATCGGTACATCCGAACATCACACCTGCGGGACAGGTACACGGATGGCAACAACACCTGCCGAGTTAAACCAGGAATGCACATTCCCCATCAGTGCTCAGACTGTCTGCAATAGGCTGAGAGAGGCTGGACTGAGGGCTTTTAGGCCTGTTGTAAGGCAGGTCTCACCAGACATCACCGCAACAACGTTGCCTATGGGCACAAACCCACCGTCGCTGGACCAGCAGGACTGACAGAGTCGCGATTTTGTCTCACCAGGGTGATGGTCGGATTTGCGTTTATCGTCGTGGGAATGCCCCCGCTACACCGAGGCCTGTATTCTGGAGCGGGATCGATTTGGAGGTGGAGGGTCCGTCATGGTCTGGGGTAGTGTGTCACAAGCATCATCGGACTGAGCTTGTTGTCATTGCATGCAATCGCAACGCTGTGCTATTACAGGGAAGACATCCTCCTCCCTCATGTGGTACCCTTCCTGCAGGCTCATCCTGACATGACCCTCCAGCATGACAATGCCACAGCCATACTGGCTCGTTCTGTGTGTGATTTCCTGCAGACAGGAATGTCAGTGTTCTGCCATGGCCAGCGAAGAGCACGGATCTCAATCCCATTTTGAAGCACGTCTGGGGACCGTTTGGATCGGAAGGGGTGAGGGCTAGGGCCATTCCCCCCAGAAATGTCCGGACTTCCGGACTTCAATTTATGTCTCAGTTGTTGAATCCTGTGTGTTCATACAAATATTTACACATGTTAAGTTTGCTGAAAAATAATGGAGTTGACAGTGAGAGGATGTTTATTTTTTGCTGTTTATATGTGTTTTAATAAAAATTAACTATATGCATTGAGCTTGTCTTTCTTTTAAGCTTATGTTTGATGAAATAAGACAAATGCCTCAAGAGGGTGCCAGAGATCTAGATTGCCGAGAAAAAAAAATCACCTGACCGCACTATTCTCCTCCTGCTGGCTTTCGCCGATTGTGCCATTACTCTCCTGAAGTTGCCTGTATAGGCTTCACAGAGTTGTCCGGTAACTTTTCTCATGTTGTATGCCAATTTATCTTACCAATTTCAACCTATCTTCAGTTATGTTATTGGTTTTCAATATGCACATTTTCGTGAAACAGTTTATTCTTGTGGAATTCAATAAATAATTTAATTTGTTGTAGGTAGCCTAGATTCTGTTAATAGCTTGCGACACTATTGGTTTGAATTTAGACGCAAATCCTCTGCCTAATTGTAGGCACCATAGGTTGAATAATATTTGCCTGTAACTGTGTCATTAGCTGTGGTAACAGGCCTACTACAGTAATACCTGGCCTAATAGGCCACCGTGAGACTCCTTACCTCAGAAGCCTCTCTCGTTCCAACAGTAATTCATCAAATCATCAGTAATATGAACTGGATCACTCCTGTTTTGCCTTCTCTCAGTTGATGTAGTCATGGTAATCACCCACAGGCGGCCAGGCCAACGCGCACCTCCTCAGCGCAGCAGCGTAATTACCCATGATACTTCCTCCTGTTAATTGATACTCAGGAAAAGAGAAAATCCTGATGACGTAGTCTGTTTTTGTGGTCATTTCCCAAGAAGGCAGGAAATATTGTATCATTGAAACAATAATGTGTAGTCATTATAATTCTGGTAAACTGGCGGTTGGAGTGAAGCTATTTAAGACATTTGATATGTAAATATTATGAATCTGACCCAATATCCAATATGGAGGTTTATTCAATGTAATTCCTCAGGCATTTA
>NW_019943144.1:59405-64752 GCF_002910315.2 Salvelinus sp. IW2-2015
CGTAAATGGTTGCTTGGCATTGAGCGGTAACAAAACATTCCTAGGCCACGAACACTGATGGTGAAGTTACAGAGAAAACAATGTTAGTAATGGGTATGATGGATACTGCAGCTGGACTAGAAGGTTGGCTGGTTGATTAACCTGCCGGTCCGGCTGGGCCGGTCAGGAGACCAGAGGGAGACCAGAGAGACGAGACCAGAGGGAGACCAGACGGAGACCAGACGGGAGACCAGAGGAGACCGAACGGAGACCAGACGGAGACCAGACGGAGACCAGACGGAGACCAGAGCGGAGACCAGAGGGAGACCAGAGGGAGACCAGACGGGGAGACCAGAGGGAGACCAGAGGAGACCAGACGGAGACCAGAGGGAGACCAGAGGGAGACCAGAGGGAGACCAGACCGGAGACCAGACGGAGACGCAGAGGGAGAGACGGAAGAGGGACCAGAGGGAGACCAGAGGAGACCAACGGAGGACCAGAAGGAGAGACCAGAGTCTGGTCTCCGTCTGGTCTCCGTCTGGTCTCCCTCTGGTCTCCCTCTGGTCTCCGTCTGGTCTCCCTCTGGTCTCCCTCTGGTCTCCCTCTGGTCTCCCTGACCGGCCCAGCCGGACCGGCAGGTTAATCAACCAGCCAACCTTCTTAGTCCAGCTGCAGTATCCATCATACCCATTACTAACATTGTTTTCTCTGTAAACTTCACCATCAGTGTTCGTGGCCTAGGAATGTTTTGTTTACCGCTCAATGCCAAGCAAACCATTTAACGCTCCTGTTGTGTTCGTTTCATGTTAATTCATTCTGTGTTCCCGTTCCAAAATGACCGCCCTCATTATAGCTGATTATAAATCCATAATAATACATATATTATCACTTAATGTCGTGTTTGATCTTTTTATAAGTTCTCGTGAACATTACACGTTTTGAACTTCTATGTGCTATTTATGTCCTGTAGGTCTCATTGACCTGAGCTTATACAACTGGTTTTTGAGTAAAGAAAGCATAATGTATGGATTATTTTGACTACAACAAAGACTCAGATGAAACATATTGTGCTATTTATCACAGACTACTTTGTGTCAAAGTTTAACAAGAACATTTGTTTTGAAACTTTTTCACGTTTAAATAGTGGCAGGATTTCATGTCAGGGATATGGCATATCTCGTTGGCCCTGGGGTCATTCTGATAACACTGTCAGCCGACCTCTCCCCTCAGGTGGGGATGAAGACCAGGATAAATTCTGATTCTTTGACCAGAATGTAACAACAACCTCAGCAGGGCCCTCTTCCTCATCACTGGATTGTTCCACATCGGTTGTCTCTTGGTCTGGATCATATTCTGTGTTGTCTTCAACTTCTGACACTTCCTCCTCTAATGCATCCTCACTGTCAGTTTCCTGGCCTCTCTCCTCCTCACCAGTGTCATGATCAAAGATATGATCAAGATCCTCACATACAGTGTATCGTTTGGCCATTGTGCCACAGAATGAATTGTGAGCAAGGCCTCAAAAAAAGCTTTATATACCAGAGCTGCAAGAAAAGTTCTATATATTATTGAAACAATGTAGCGCTTGTTTGTGAGAACGCCAACAGGTGTGGTTCCCGTGGGGGAAAGATTCTATTGGGGGAAAGGTTCCTGTGGGGGTTGCCATGGAAGCCAAGAACAAGGGGAGTGAGTAGGGGTTGGTGTGTGGTGTGTGTGTGTGTGTGTGTGTGTGTGTGTGTGTGTGTGTGTGTGTGTGTGATGTGTGTGGTGTGTGTGTGGTGTGTGTGGTGTGCTGTGTGCGGTGCGTGTGTGGGTGGTTCTGGGAGAGGAAGTGTGTCCATCTTGATGAAGGGCATGTGCCTGAACTCAATTGTATACACTCATTTCTAGTGACTGGTCATTTTGACCAGGAACACCACAGGTGTACAAAATTAAATAAAACACCCAAAGTTTAATGAACATCATCCACATGTATGTGTGTGTTCAGATGCCCTGTGTGGACAAAGTTATGGAACCTTATGACATCAGATTAAATGATCTACGTGTAAATGGGTCCACTTCGACCGGAACACAGCAGGAGGGTTTAAGTGTAGATTAGATCAGGTTCAAACAATATATGTAACAAATATATGTGTAACATGTAACATAACAAGTATATGTGTATAATACAGAAAAATATTACAATTCAAAGTTTTACTGTATACAGTCAATAATGAAATCAGCCAATTGAATACATGGGTAGGTCTGGAGGGCATAGGCCACCCACTCGGGGAGTCAGACCCACCACTGGGGAGTCAGACCCACCCACTGGGGAGCCAGGCCCACCCACTGGGGAGTCAGACCCACCACCTGGGGAGCCGGCCCACCCACTGGGGAGTCAGACCCACCCACTGGGAGTCAGACCCACCATGGGGAGTCCAGACCACCACTGGGGAGCCAGGCCACCCACTGGGGAGCCAGACCCACCCACTGGGGAGTCAGACCCACCACTGGGGAGTCAGACCCACCCATGGGGAGTCAGGCCCACCACGGGGTCAGCCCACCCACTGGGGAGTCAGGCCCACCCACTGGGGAGTCAGGCCACCCACTGGGGAGTCAGGCCCACCCACTGGGAGTCAGACCCACCCACTGGGGAGTCAGACCCACCTACTGGGGAGTCAGACCCACCCACTGGGGGAGTCAGGCCCACCTACTGGGGAGCTAGACCACCCACTGGGGAGTCAGACCCACGCTACTGGGAGTCGGACCCACCCACTGGGAGCGCCAGGGACCCACCCACTGGAGCCAGGCCCACCCACTGGGAGCCAGACCCACCCACTGGGGAGCCAGACCCACCCACTGGGGAGTCAGACCCCACCCACTAGGGGAGCCAGCCACCCATGGGAGTCAGACCCACCCACTGGGAGTCAGACCCACCCACGGGGAGTCAGGACCCACCCACTGGGGAGCCAACCACCCACTGGGGAGCCAGGGCCACCCACTGGGAGTCAGCCACCCCTGGGAGTTCAGGCGCACCCACTGGGGAGCAGACCCCACCCCTTGGGGCCACCACCCACTGGGGAGTCAGACCCACCCACTGGGGAGCCAGACCCACCCACTGGGGAGCCAGACCCACCCACTGGGGAGCCAGGCCCACCCACTGGGGAGCCAGACCCACCCACTGGGGAGCCAGACCAGGAATCTCTACAGTCATTTAGTCATTATTCAAACCAACTGAAGTTCATTTGAGTCAAATTCTTTGATGTGAGCCTTCTGTAAATATATCTGTAAGAATAAATAACTTTGAATCTCTGAAAATCTTCATTTCATTACCACATATTTACCAGTCAGTGTAAACACGCCCCCTCACAGAACGGAGGTTTTAATGAAAATGTCAGATTTCCCGCAACCAACTTTATTGCTAAACACTGCGTCCTGAAATGGGACGTTGAAAAAGCCATGGTCGTGTGATGTGGCTCAAACCAACTAGGTTTATTTGAAGAGCGTCACCAGCAGCTCTTGGCTGAGGTTACTAGCTCTCTACGCCTACAGTTTATACACACGGGCCTAAATATATCTTACTTTGAAAGGAGGGACATTTCAAGAATGTTTTTGAAATCAAGCTCATGTCATTACTGCAACTAAAAAACATTAAAATGCTCCCTCACCACTTGTTAGATTTCGAATAGTTCTCCTGGTGCAGGATAGGGTTTGACATGTCTGTCAATCATCTTATTTTCCACTATCTGTGTTGATAAATCTGCAATAGGTTTAGGTTTAATTATGACTATTAACCTTATATTGCTATACACACTAACGTCCCAGACAGTCCTCTCTTTTCAAATATTGTTATGACTACAATGGATGATAGGAGTAGGACACTACTGTGTAAATAAATGCATGGTCAGCAATCTGCCCCATAAAACATTGCATCTCTGATGAGGCATATCAAGGATGATTCTCTGATGAGGCATGTCAAGGATGATTCTCTGATGAGGCATATCAAGGATGATTCTCTGATGAGGCATATCAAGGATTATTCTCTGATGAGGCATATCAAGGATTATTCTCTGATGAGGCATATCAAGGATTATTCTCTGATGAGGCATATCAAGGATTATTCTCTTAGGGGGAAATTACGACCTGAGTTAAGTGTAAATGGAACGTAATTCCCTTTTTAAGCACTTTTCTCTCTATTGTGATCTTAAACTCAAGCATCAGAATAACATGCTATTCACCCGCTATTCGTTTTGGGTGAGGATCTAATAAATGAAGGTGTGGCCGGAGGTGTGTGTACAGATATGCCATATTCTGATCTTGACCCTAAAAATTCCACCACCATTACGTTATAAATTGATCAGAGCTAGTTAAATTAGTAATCTGTTTGGAGTAGGGGATTGTAAATACACATGAACTGTTTTACATGACTTTTCCTTATGATCCCTTGAGATGAATGTGAAACCAGTTATATGGAAGCAAAGTGAAAGTCCTATCAACATGACATGTATTGTGACTCCTTTTCGTGAATTAGCTTCCAGAACTTAGTAGGGTTGTTTAGGTTCTCTGTGCTGCATTTAAATAGTTATCTGGTCTGATTAGCTTCCAGAACTTAGTAGTGTTGTTTAGGTTCTCTGTGACTGCATTTAATGTAATCTGATTTGGACTTCCTGATCCATCCTGTGTATTTGTTAGCGCTCTGAAGGAGGCCCAGTCAACAGGAGCATTTGTATGTCTAGCTTGAGCCCAAGAGACATGCAGTCTCACCACTCTTCTCTTTCCTGGCACCCCAATGGTGGAACTAGCTTCCCCTGAACTAGGACAGCAGAGTCCCTGTCCATCTTCCCCCCTGAAGCTAGGACAGCAGAGTCCCTGTCCATCTTCCCCCTGATGCTAGGACAGCAGAGTCCCTGTCCATCTTCCCCTGAAGCTAGGACAGCAGAGTCCCTGTCCATCTTCCCTCTGAAGCTAGGACAGCAGAGTCCCTGTCCATCTTCCCCCCTGAAGCTAGGACAGCAGAGTCCCTGTCCATCTTCCCCCTGATGCTAGGACAGCAGAGTCCCTGTCCATCTTCCCCCTGATGCTAGGACAGCAGAGTCCCTGTCCATCTTCCCCTGATGCTAGGACAGCAGAGTCCCTGTCCATCTTCCCCCTGAGGCTAGGACAGCAGAGTCCCTGCCCATCTTCCCCCTGAAGCTAGGACAGCAGAGTCCCTGTCCATCTTCCCCCTGAAGCTAGGACAGCGAGTCCCTGTCTATCTACCCCCTGAAGCTAGGACAGCAGAGTCCCTGTCCATCTTCTGAAAACATCTGAAACCTACCTCTTCAAAGTGTATTTTAAATCATCCTAAAATAATCTGACAATCCTGAAAGTTATCATATTCAAATTCAAT
>NW_019943144.1:66939-75551 GCF_002910315.2 Salvelinus sp. IW2-2015
GAAGGAAACTAACAGTTATAAATGTAGAGTACAAACTGAAGGAAACTAACAGTTATAAATGTAGGATACAAACTGAAGGAAACTAACAGTTATAATGTAGTTACAAACTGAAGGAAACTAACACTACAGTATAAATGTAGGATACAAACTGAAGAAAACTAACAGTTATAAATGTAGGATACAAACTGAAGGAAACTACACTACAGTTATAAATGTAGGATACAAACTGAAGAAACTAACAGTTATAAATGTAGTACAAACTGAAGGAAACTAACAGTTATAAATGTAGGTACAAACTGAAGGAAAACTAACAGTTATAAATGTAGGTTACAAACTGAAGGAAACTAACAGTTATAAATGTAGGATACAAACTGAAGGAAACTAACAGTTATAAATGTAGGTTACAAACTGAAGGAAACAAACAGTTATAAATGTATGATACAAACTGAAGGAAACTAACAGTTATAAATGTAGATACAAACTGAGAAACTAACAGTTATAAATGTAGGATACAAACTGAAGGAAACTAACAGTTATAAATGTAGGATACAAACTGAAGGAAACTAACAGTTATAAATGTATGATAACAAACTGAAGGAAACTAACAGTATAAATGTAGGTTACAAACTGAAGGAAACTAACAGTTATAAATGTAGGATACAAACTGAAGGAAACTAACAGTTATAAATGTAGGTTACAAACTGAAGGAAACTAACAGTTATAAATGTAGGTTACAAACTGAAGGAAACTAACAGTTATAAATGTAGGTTACAAACTGAAGGAAACTAACAGTTATAAATGTAGGATACAAACTGAAGGAAACTAACAGTTATAAATGTAGGTTACAAACTGAAGGAAACTAACATTATAAATGTAGGATACAAACTGAAGGAAACTAACTACAGTTATAAATGTAGGTACAAACTGAAGGAAACTAACAGTTATAAATGTAGGATACAAACTGAAGGAAACTAACAGTTATAAATGTAGGATACAAACTGAAGGAAACAACACTACAGTTATAAATGTAGGATACAAACTGAAGGAAACTAACAGTATAAATGTAGGTTACAAACTGAAGGAAACTAACAGTTATAAATGTAGGATACAAACTGAAGGAAACTAACACTACAGTTATAAATGTAGGATACAAACTGAAGGAAACTAACAGTTATAAATGTAGGATACAAACTGAAGGAAACTAACAGTTATAAATGTAGGATACAAACTGAAGGAAACTAACAGTTATAAATGTAGGATACAACTGAGGAACTAACAGTTATAAATGTAGGATACAAACTGAAGGAAACTAACAGTTATAAATGTAGGATACAAACTGAAGGAAACTAACAGTTATAAATGTAGGTTACAAACTGAAGGAAACTAACAGTTATAAATGTAGGGTACAAACTGAAGGAAACTAACAGTTATAAATGTAGGATACAAACTGAAGGAAACTAACAGTTATAAATGTAGATACAAACTGAAGGAAACTAACAGTTATAAATGTAGGATACAAACTGAAGGAAACTAACACTACAGTTATAAATGGAGTACAAACTGAAGGAAACTAACACTACAGTTATAAATGTAGGTTACAAACTGAAGGAAACTAACTACAGTTATAAAAGTAGGATACAAACTGAAGGAAACTAACAGTTATAAATGTAGGAGACAAACTGAAGGAAACTAACAGTTATAAATGTAGGATACAAACTGAAGGAAACTAACAGTTATAAATGTAAGTTACAAACTGAAGGAAACTAACATTATAAATGTAGGATACAAACTGAAAGAAACTAACACTACAGTTATAAATGTAAGTTACAAACTGAAGGAAACAACACAGTTATAAATGTAGGATACAAACTGAAGGAAACTAACAGTTATAAAGTAAGTTACAAACTGAAGGAAACTAACACTACAGTTATAAATGCAGGATACAAACTGAAGGAAACTAACAGTTATAAATGTAGGTTACACAACTGAAGGAAACTAACAGTTATAAATGTAGGATACAAACTGAAGGAAACTAACAGTTATAAATGTAGGTTACAAACTGAAGGAAACTAACAGTTATAAATGTAGGATACAAACTGAAGGAAACTAACACTACAGTTATAAATGTAGGTTACAAACTGAAGGAAACTAACACTACAGTTATAAATGTAGGATACAAACTGAAGGAAACTAACAGTTATAAATGTAGATACAAACTGAAGGAAACTAACAGTTATAAATGTAAGTTACAAACTGAAGGAAACTAACAGTTATAAATGTAGATACAAACTGAAGGAAACTAACACTACAGTTAAAATGTAGGTTACAAACTGAAGGAAACTAACACTACAGTTATAAATGTAGGATACAAACTGAAGGAAACTAACAGTTATAAATGTAGGTTACAAACTGAAGAAACTAACACTACAGTTATAAATGTAGGATACAAACTGAAGGAAACAACAGTTATAAATGTAGATACAAACTGAAGAAACTAACAGTTATAAATGTAAGATACAAACTGAAGGAAACTAACAGTTATAAATGTAGGTTACAAACTGAAGGAAACTAACAGTTATAAATGTAGGTTACAAACTGAAGGAAACTAAACAGTTATAAATGTAGGATACAAACTGAAGGAAAACTACAGTTATAAATGTAGGATACAAACTGAAGGAAACTAACAATTATAATAATGTAGGATACAAACTGAAGGAAACTAACAGTTATAAATGTAGGATACAAACTGAAGGAAACTTAAAATGTAGGATACAAAACTGAAGGAAACTAAACAGTTATAAATGTAGGATACAAACTGAAAGAAACTAACAAGTTATAAATGTAGGATACAAACTGAAGGAAACTAACAGTTATAAAGTAGGATACAAACTGAAGGAAACTAACAGTTATAAATGATGGATACAAACTGAAGGAAACTAACAGTATTATAATGTAGGTATCAAACTGAAGGAAACTAACAGTTTAAAATGTAGGATACAAACTGAAGGAAACTAACAGTTATAAATGTAGGATACAAACTGAAGGAAACTAACAGTTATAAATTAGGATACAAACTGAAGGAAACTAACAGTTATAAATGTAGGATACAAACTGAAGGAAACTAACATTTATAATGTAGGATACAAACTGAAGGAAACTAACATTATAAATGTAGGATACAAACTGAAGGAAACAACAGTTATAAATGTAGGATACAAACTGAAGGAAGAAACTAAATAGTTATATGTAATACAAACTGAGAAAAACAGATAAATGTAGGATACAAACTGAAGGAAACTAAAATACAGTATAAATGTAGGATACAACTGAAGGAAACTAACATTAATATTAGAGTTACAAACTGAAGGAAACTAACAGTTATAAATGTAGGTTACAAACTGAAGGAAACTAACAGTTATAAATGTAGGAGTACAAACTGAAAGAAACTAACAGTTATAAATGTAGATACAAACTGAAGGAAACTAACAGTTATAAATGTAGGTTACAAACTGAAGGAAACTAACAGTTAAAATGTAGGATAACAAACTAGAGAAACTAACAGTTATAAATGTAGGATACAAACTGAAGAAACAACAAAAATGTATGATACAAACTGAAGGAAACTAACAGTTATAAATGTAGGTTAACAAACTGAAGGAAACTAACATATAAATGTAGATACAAACTGAAGGAAACTAACACACAGTTATAAATGTAGGATACAAACTGAAGGAAACTAACAGTTATAAATGTAGGTTACAAACTGAAGGAAACTAACAGTTATAAATGTAGGATACAAACTGAAGAAACTAACAGTTATAAATGTAGGATACAAACTGAAGGAAACGAACAGTTATAAATGTAGGATACAAACTGAAGGAAACTAACACTACAGTTATAAATGTAGGTACAAACTGAAGGAAACGAACAGTTATAAATGTAGGATACAAACTGAAGGAAACTAACAATACAGTTATAATGTAGGATACAAACTGAAGGAAACTAACAGTTATAAATGTAGGTTACAAACTGAAGGAAACTAACAGTTATAAATGTAGGTACAAACTGAAGGAGAACTAACAATTATAAATGTAGATACAAACTGAAGGAAACTAACATTATAATGTAGGTTACAAACTGAAGGAAACTAACAGTTCTAAATGTAGGATACAAACTGAAGGAAACTAACAGTTATAAATGTAGGTACAAACTGAAGGAAACTAACAGTTATAAATGTAGATACAAACTGAAGGAAACTAACAGTTATAAATGTAGGATACAAACTGAAGAAACTAACAGTTATAAATGTAGGTACAACTGAAGGAAACTAACAGTTATAAATGTAGGATACAAACTGAAGGAAACTAACAGTTATAAATGTAGGATACAAACTGAAGGAAACTAACAGTATAAATGTAGGATACAACTGAAGGAAACTAACAGTTATAAATGTAGGTTACAAACTGAGAAACTAACAGTATAAATGTAGATACAAACTGAAGGAAACTAACACTACAGTTACAGAAGACTATAGCTGGGTTCAGCCCTACAGAAGACTATAGCTTGGGTTCAGCCTACAGAAGACTATAGCTTGGGTTCAGCTCTACAGAAGACTATAGCTTGGGTTCAGCTCTACAGAAGACTAAGCTTGGGTTCAGCTCTACAGAAGACTATAGCTTGGGTTCAGCCCTACAGAAGACTATAGCTTGTGTCAGCTCTACAGAAGACTATAGCTTGGGTTCAGCCCTACAGAAGACTATTGCTTGGGTTCAGCCCTACAGAAGACTATAGCTTGGTTCAGCTCTACAGAAGACTATAGCTTGGGTTCAGCTCTACAGAAGACTATAGCTTGGGTTCAGCTCTACAAAAGACTATAGCTTGGGTTCAGCTCTACAGAAGACTATAGCCTGGGTTCAGCCCTACAGAAGACTATAGCTTGGGTTCAGCTCTACAGAAGACTATAGCTTGGGTTCAGCCCTACAGAAGATTATAGCTTGAGTTCAGACCTACAGAAGACTATAGCTTGGGTTCAGACCTACAGTAGACTATAGCTTGGGTTCAGCTCTACAAAAGACTATAGCTTGGGTTCAGCCCTACAGAAGACTATAGCTTGGGTTCAGCTCTACAGAAGACTATAGCTTGGGTTCAGCCCTACAGAAGACTATAGCTTGGGTTCAGCCCTACAGAAGACTATAGCTTGGGTTCAGCTCTACAGAAGACTATAGCTTGGGTTCAGCTCTACAGAAGACTATAGCTTGGGTTCAGCCCCTACAGAAGACTATAGCTTCGGTTCAGCCCTACAGAAGACTATAGCCTGGGTTCAGCTCTACAAAGACTATAGCTTTGGTTCAGCCCTACAGAAGACTATAGCTTGGGTCAGCTCTACAGAAGACTATAGCCTGGGTTCAGCCCTACAGAAGACTATAGCTTGGTTCAGCCCTACAGAAGACTATAGCCTGGGTTCAGCCCTACAGAAGACTATAGCTTGGGTTCAGCCCTACAGAAGACTATAGCTTGGGTTCAGCCCTACAGAAGACTATAGCTTGGGTCAGCCCTACAGAAGACTATAGCTTGGGTTCAGCCCTACAGAAGACTATAGCTTGGGTTCAGCCCTACAGAAGACTATAGCTTGGTTCAGCTCTACAGAAGACTATAGCCTGGGTTCAGCCCTACAGAAGACTATACCTTGGGTCTCCAAATTTCACCACGCAAATTATGAGGGCACACAATTAAAACTCTGAATATCGACACAGGCTATTTATAGCCGACTTCCCGGTGAAACCAGATGACTATTTAAATGCTGTCACAGAGAACCTAAACAACCCTACCAAGTTCTGGAAGCTAATCAAATCAGATGACTATTTAAATGCAGTCACAGAGAACCTAAACAACCCTACCAAGTGCTGGAAGCTAATCAAATCAGATGACTATTTAAATGCAGTCACAGAGAACCTAAACAACCCTACCAAGTGCTGGAAGCTAATCAAATCAGATTACTATTTAAATGCAGTCACAGAGAACCTAAACAACCCTACCAAGTTCTGGAAGCTAATCAAATCAGTGTCAGGTTCAAATGTATCCTCTGTCCTTCCTAACCATTTAATGATGGATTCTAATGAAGTGAAGGATAAAGACCATATTGTAGGGGTTTTTAACAAGCGCTTCATATCTGCTGGTTCAGTTGTTGATAATGGTGGGGCCCAGGCCTCTAATGTAAACTCTGTTACAGTCAACTATGATATAGGCCCTCATGTGAACCATTTTATCTTTGAGCCTGTTTCTTATACTGAGGTCTATAAAGCACTAAAGGCAATAGACAGTAAAAAGTCTGCAGGTCCAGACAACCTGGACTCCTACCTCTTAAAGATAGCAGCTGGTATTATTACTGAACCTGTGGCTCACATTTTCAACTTGAGTCTCTTGACCAATTCCATACCCAGCATTTGGAATTCAGCTGATGTCCTCCCACTGCTAAAGGGTGGAGATCCCTCAGATGCTAAAACCTATCGTCCTCTCTCTAAACTCCCTATCCTGGTCAAAGTCTATGAATCCCTAGTGAACTCCCTATCCTGGTCAAAGTCTATGAATCCCTAGTGAACTCCCTATCCTGGTCAAAGTCTATGAATCCCTAGTGAACTCCCTATCCTGGACAAAGTCTATGAATCCCTAGTGAACTCACAGTTAAAAAACGTCTTCATTGAGAAGAACATACTGAGCGGGGTTCAGTCTGGCTTTAGATCGGGGCACAGCACCACAACTGCAGCTATGGCAGTGGCAAACAACATCATAAATGCACTCGATAAAAAGCAACATTGTGCTGCTCTGTTTGTGGATTGATCAAAGGCCTTTGATTCAGTTGACCATGGATTGTTGCTAGCTAGACTTAGAAACATTGGTCTCAGTGAAGGGGCAGTACATTGGTTTAGGAACTATCTTTCTGACAGAACACAATCTGTACAGTATGTACTGACAATCACAAGTCTAGTTTTCTACAGATGAATAGAGGTGTCCGTTATAGCTCCTGTGTTGTTCTCAATGTTTATTAACTTCTAATTGGTCCCAATCCCGGATCCGGGAGCACCCCCCACAGTAAAAAAGCTGACTAGCATAGCCTAGCATAGCGTCACAAGTAAATACTAGCCTCTAAATATCATTAAATCACAAGTCCAAGACACCAGATGAAAGATACAGATCTTGTGAATCCAGACATAATTTCTGATTTTTTAAATGTTTTACAGGGAAGACACAATATGTAAATCTATTAGCTAACCACGATAGCAAAAGACACAACTTTTTTTTTTCACAATTTTTTTCCTGCATAGGTAGCTATCACAAATTCGACCAAATAAAGATATAAATAGTCACTAACCAAGAAATAACTTCATCAGATGACAGTCTGATAACATATTTATTGTATAGCATATGTTTTGTTAGACAAATGTGCATATTTCAGGTATAAATCACAGTTCTACATTGCAGCTGCTCGACTGAACTGCACGCGCCTTCCCCTGGATGTCAGTAACCAATGAGAATTGGAATGGAGTTTCTAGGCAGATCTCAGACCTTATAAAAGGCCATGGCATGGGGGGTCACTCTTTTCATTGTTCGTCATTGCGCAGAGCAGGACCTCAGCATGGCGTTCGGAAAAGCTCAAGTTATCGGCCTTAGATATATCCGTCTGTGATTTAATTCGATATAGGTGTTAGACATCATAACGAAGTTATTTTAAACCGAGTTATATCAGTTTTGCGAGTATATTGCGATTTCGGATTTCCTTAGTATTGCGTTTTGAAGATTTGGGCATGTCTGCGCCACATAGCTAACGTTAGCTGCTTTTCCAAAGTTGAAGAGGACGTTTTACAACCGAGCAACGATTCTTTTGGACAAAGGACAACTTGCCCAAGATTCTGATGGAAGCTCGTCCAAAAGTAAGTGCTATTTATGATTTAATTCGTATTTATGTGAAAAAATGTAAAAGGATTTGTCCGCCATTAATTTCGGCACTGGTCTGGCTGTAACGCACAACTGTATGTCTAGTAACGTTAATTTTAAAAATCTAACACAGCGGTTGCATTAATAACTAATGCATCTTTCATTTGCTGTCCAACCTGTATTTTTTTGTCAAGTTTACGATTATTTATCGATTAGATTAGGTGCCTCTCCAAGATGGCGCCGGCCAGAATGCCTGAAATGTTGCTACTGATCACATTGTATAACCACGATTTGTGCTGCTAAATATGCACATTTTCGAACAAAACCTATATGCATTGTGTAATATGATGTTACAGGACTGTCATCTGATGAAGTTTATCAAGGTTAGTCAAATTATATATCTTTTGCTGGATTGTTACGATCGCTAACCTTTGCTGCTGGTAAATGCGGTTGTGTTTCTGGCTATTGTGGTGAGCTAATATAATGCTATATTGTGTTTTCGCTGTAAAACACTTAAAAAATCTGACATATTGGCTGGATTCACAAGATGTTGGGCTTTCATTTGCTGTAGCTGTGTATTTTTCAGAAATGATTTATGATGAGTAATTAGGTATTTGACGTTGGTCTCTGTAATTATTCTGGCTGCATCGACGCTATTTCAGTTGCAGTTTTTTTTTTTT